>NC_069112.1:51473581-51773581 GCF_025612915.1 Magallana angulata
GATGATGGGAGAAATTACACCAAGCTCTTAGAATTGTTTGAATGGTTCATGTGAATACATGGGATGAATTGTCTGGTGCATGCGTGTACGTTTTGTTTGATTTTTTGTGTACATGTAAGTTTGTCTTTTGTAATGTAAATGTATGTTTCTCTGATTAAAGATATAAAACTATAGTGTTTTGTTTGTTTTTGAAATTCATTTTTTTTTAATGAAAAGATAATGTACAAAGTTTTCATTATTGTCAATTAATTGCATTTGACATTAACATTGAAGTCTATAGGCAGCGGAGGTGTTGTTCATTTATTGTAAAAAGTAAATTGAAGTTCATGAAAATCTCTTGTATAAAAATATACATAAAATCTGAAGTTTATCAAACTATGAAATGAATTATTTACCGCATATTTTTGGGGAAAAAAATCTTTTTCATCAATGGAAGATAACTCTTCAAAAATTGTTAAGGTGCAAATAATGTAAATTTGGTTCATTTCTTTTTCATTGTTACTTGTATCTAGAAATACAAATTTAACAACAAAGTGGTGCATTTATGAGAGGAGTCTTTGTGAGGGAGGAAATAGGTGCCTTCAACCCCCCCCCCCTCCTCCTCCACCGCCACCACTTCCCCTCTCCTTCCTTTAACAAACACAAAACCAACCAGTCAACACACAGTGCAAGGGGATTCGAAAAATGTGATACATGTACACTGTATATGGCAAATTATCTGAGGTAGAATTGGTGTACATTATCAATATTCCGCCAGATTTTCAGAGAAACAAAACTTGAAAACGATAGCATAATGCATTTATCAATATACATGTACATAGAGCTACCCTAAGGGCTAATTAGAAACAAAATACTTATTTCCTAGGCATTTAGATAAGACAAGGCCACTAAATTAGATATATGTTGATTGTTGAAAGATTTTCAAAGGGCCCATGTTACAGTGTAGGTTTTTCTCCACTCAATGTTTAACGGAGCGGCGGAAAGTAGCTTGACTTAGATCCAAGTCAAAAGCTGTGTAATCTTGCATTATTGACACCTTCACGTTACAGAAACTTTCTCAAGCAGACGTTAAAGTATGCATTTTTTTTCGCCACAGAACGTCCTTCAACTTGATTGGTACCGATTCTTGCCGACAATATACGGCACCACTCATAACATTCAGTTGTTGGCCGAAATTTGCCGTGTTTCAAATATGCCCAGCACAAATTTTTTTTAAAAGCCTTGAATTTATCAAATCCAATGGTATATAACTTGTATATGTGGCTTAAACATATTTATCATGAAATTCGAAGAAGGTAAGGGAAAAGGTGGAGGGGGATCCTCGACTCTCTGCAAGTTTGATAAGCAATCTCAATTAAAAAATATCATTGGATGGAAAAGAAATGGGAATGACTGGACTGGACTTGAAAGATGTTAAAAACAAACTGGATCTGTTCATGTTTCAGAATATTGTTCGCACACAAATCTACACTCAGAGAGAGAGAGAGAGAGAGAGAGACGGGTTTTACACGTGTAGTTGTCTTCTCAAACAACGTAGTATATAAACAAATCAACTTTCACACATAGGGTGTGTAAGAGTCATAATATACATTTAAAAAACACTCTAAAATACTTTATTGTAAAACATTTTTCTATTTTCTTCAATCTTGGAAAAACTTTATCACGGAAAGAGCACGTGGTGCAGCTCGCGGGCTGATTTGATTGACAGGTGTAGTACGTGGACTGAAACTGCTTTGTTGGATTCTATTACAATGTGCATAACTTTTTACGATAACATATTATTTAGTGAATTAAAAATGAAATCTCTCTCTCTCTCTCTCTCTCTCTCTCTCTCTCTCTCTCTCTCTCTCTCTTTTCTTCAAATAAATGATGTCTGAACAAAATATTTAAAGTGTCCGATAAAGATGAAGTCAAAAATTTTAAGACAAGATCAGGGAAGAAACTCTATCTAAATGTTTAAATTGTCTGATAAAGATGGAGTCAAAAACCTTAAGACAAGATCATGGAAGGAACTTTATCTAAACGTTTAAAATGTCTTATGAAGATTAAGTAAAAGTAAAAACCCATAAGACAAGATCATGGAAGGAACTCTATCTAAATGTTTAAAATGTCTGATAAAGATGGAGTCAAAACCCATAAGACAAGATCATGGAAGGAACTCTATCTAAACGTTTAAAATGTCTGATAAAGGTGGAGTCAAACACTTTAAGACAAGATCATGGAAGGAACTTTATATATACCGATCCACTGATTCTACGATTCCTTCTATAAAAAACGTATACCACATGCACAGTGTAGGAACGGAAGTGTACATTTATGGGCAGCTCTGTTTGTCGAAGCAAATTAACAAATAGAAGAGGTAGCTCTGCGTACAGTCGAAGATTTTTATCAAATGAATTGATTAATGAATGTAAAAAAACTTCCTTCACAATTCAATACGTTATGGTAATAAACTGGCGTGTTGTGCAAAGTTGCGTTAGCGCGACGGCGTGTTGTGTGTTAGCGCGACGGCGTGTTATGCAAAGTTGCGTTAGCGCGACGGCGTGTTGTGTGTTAGCGCGACGGCGTGTTGTGCAAAGTAGCGTTAGCGCGACGGCGTGTTGTGCAAAGTTGCGTTAGCGCGACGGCGTGTCGTGTGTTAGCGCGACGGCGTGTTATGCAAAGTTGCGTTAGCGCGACGGCGTGTTGTGTGTTAGCGCGATGTCTCGTTTACCTGAACGCGATGTCGCGCTAACGCAAATGGCCCTATCCGGACACCATACACAAGTATAAACAGTTGTATTCCTTTTGCAACATGATTTCAATGAACTTTTTGACAATCAATATCCAAGGTCACATTGATTATTATGTACGAAATACAATCAGCTAGTAAGTTAACTCAATAGAATGACCATTGTATGAATGAACTCATCAATTCAAAAATTTTCAATGATGAAAAACAAATATTTTTGCTGAAATTTTTTGTGATTAGTAGTTTTTAATCGACCTTGCACATCCTTTTACATAGCTGTCATATTCACACGAGTGCTATTTTGAAAACAACTATATAGGTTTTAGATCAATGAGATTTAAAAGCGGAGTTCTAGTACAAGTATTTGGATTTAAGTATTTATACTGACAAGTGGAACTAGAAACTTTATATATAACATACTTACAGTATACGCAATTGATATCAAAACCTTTTACACCCCTGCGAATGTGTTCGGAATGTTTTCTTTACCGTTGCTAAGTATGTAATAAATCCAGAGGTGCTTGAATGAAAGTTCACGAGACTTCACCGAGATTTGTTTAGTTCCTGTGAAATTTCGAGCGGAAGTATAAGTGTTCGGATAATATTCTCAAAATACGTAAGTACTGGTCGATTTTCATATCATATTCTATCTTGATTTATGTTAAAACATCAACATCTTTTAAGATGTATGTCTTATTTCACCATCTAGCGGTTTTTTAAATTAAACGATGATATTCTGAACAGAGTTATCGTTCGTGTTCAACCACGTGTAGAGTGGTTGATAATATAAACATTGGGTTGCTTAATAAAATCATAGCCATGTTTGATGCTTGTGGTGTGCAATATCATGTTTTTAAAAAAATAATGGGTGAATGTTTTGCCTAAAAACTTTGATGTTATTACTAGGTCAGGCGCGGATCGAAAATTAATTCTTAGAGGCGATCTCTACAACGCATGTTAATTGTCGCAACAGCAGAAAAAAAACTATTTTTTGTATTGTCTTGTTTATTTCTAAAACACATTTTATCCACCAATTAATGAAGATTAAGTTTAAAATCTATAAACCTCTAGAATTTATATTTGACTACAAGTACCTAGATTCTCCAAAATAGACTATAAACACGAGGCACGATTTTTACTGCGAAACAGAAAGGATCAAATAAAACCACGTGTTCTAAAATCTAAATGACAATAACATTCGCAGGGGTGTTTTATATAAAAACAAGTAGATGACATCCCCAAGTTAATGGGCTTTGTTTTTTTTTGTACACATTTGTGTCCAATTTTTTTCCTAATTAGTTTTTTAACCTTTTCTAAAAAAAAAAAACCAGTCTTACAAAACGTAATTTTAGTCAACATAAGTATTTTAGCTCATTGTAATGTTCGAAGCTACGCATACAGATGTTCATCTGCAAATCAGACCTACCGTACATACTCACAAGAGCTACGCGTACAGTGAGCAATATCGAAGCATGATAAACCCCCCCCCCCCCCCCCTAAAAAAAAAACCAAAAAAAAAAAAAACCTTCAAATTCAAAGAATGCATTGCTTCCTTCATATATGGAGCTTTTTATATCTGAAGATATCGTATTGGGGAAATATTTTCAAAACAAGAAACAACATGTATTGTGAAGGAAATGAGAAACACTTCTCTAGAAAATTTGAATCAAACTTATTGAATGTTCGCACAGTTTTGATCCAATAAAAATATTTTCCGAAGAGAAATTTTAAGATTTTAAGATTGAAATGACGAGCATTCATTATAAGCTTCATTATAATCCAACAAAAATATACTATTCACATTAAGGTGGTATGGGACACCTGTCGATGATAAAATGTACATTATAATTAAAATACTTCCACAACCAGTTTAAATTTTTCAAATTTTACAAAATACGTTTTAAATTTTTTGGAAAGGTAAAACTTTTAATTTCCCAGCGGGATTCGAATGCTTAACTTACAGACCCGTAGTGGACCCTCTAACCCACTGGGCTACGCTGCTGAATGACAATTTTGGGAAAGAAACTATTCATGCTTGATTTTATTGTTGATTTCGATAGAAAGTACGTCACAACATGGAGGTGTCCAATACAACCTCGAGGCATAATCTATTTTAAAAAAAAATAAATATCAGAAAAATTGGCGATTGTACACTTAATGTTCATTTATATACCTGTATCAGTAAAAATATAGTTACATACAAAAAGGGTTAATCTGATAATCCGAGCCCTATCAGTGAAACTTTTCATGTTTTCATGAGTGTTTAATATTATAGAACTCAAGATGCTCATGTTTAAACACAATAATCTAAAGAACAAATATCAATAAACTGTGATTTTTTTTATTGAATTGAAAGATATTAATGATATCACTTTTTGAATATGTATTTGTTTGCTGTTTGATTTAGAACAGGTTTCATGATCAATATTCCACGATGAGAGTCAATATTCAACTTGGGTCTTTATTCAACACATTTGTCTCAGAATTTAATATTGAAAATTGACCGCCAGGTCAATTTTCAACCCGAGTCATAATTCTTCATTTCACCTGTCGCCCACTCAAGTTACTTGTGTATTTTCTCATAAATAGTTACGCATAGAACGAGAGCGCTGTATTGTTGACGGATGGAAAAGAGGCGATCCCCACTGTTTTGAGATTCATGCCTGATGTCCGTAGGACTTACTGCCTATTACGTAATTTATCAAAGTTCTGGCGTCTGGACTATGCTGCTGTAAAATACCTCTTACTGAAACGTTCCTACCGTGAAAGTTGTAGATATGTATTTATTTTACATTTTCAACTGTCTTTGTCTGTGATGACATACCGAATCAATTTCGAACCCTAAAACCCAATAACTTTATAAAACATGAGTGACACAACATGGGCGTGTCTTATAGCATAACCGAAAAAAGGTATTGGCTGCGCCGCGTAGTAATACATAGCATGTAATACACAAAAAATAGTGGTTTTAATTTATGCAGTCGCAGTGCCAGGGTGTAAAGGATGAGGTAGATGCGATTACATTGTATTATCTTAAATGAAAGGATCTTGGAAATGGAAGGTTTAATTTTCGTTTATAACCTTTGGTTTGGATATTAGAAGAAACGACAACGTGTGTCCTGTAAAACCATGTTTAACTGCACACGCATCTCAAGTTATAATTTTATTTTTCACTATAAAAACACACCCCTTTCTTATAACATTATTAAGGAAAAAAAGTTGACGCCAATGTATAAACACCATTAATAGCGCGTATACTAGTAATATGACATTCGTATTTCCTAAAAAGTTTCATATAATTAGCGAAAATAGACAGAACGCGAAATTATGGAAATTTAATTCGTGATAATCTGAAATGATTTAACTGCAACATTGTTGTTGTTTTTTTTAAATTTAATCGTTATAACATTGTATCTTGTACCCTGTTACAGACATGAGGCGATTTTCATATTTCCATCCAGTGAAAACTGCGATTTCTACAAGAAAGAGTTCCTTCTATAACACAAAGCATAACAAACACGTAGAAAATACGGTTGACGATGTCGTCACCAATCCTTCGAGGAACCAATCGGATGTCCAGCGATCCAGACACCTGCCCTCAAACATGACTATAGTAACGGCCTACTGGAATCTGGGAAGGTTCCGGAAAGGCTCCGGAAACATGCATTTCTCAACAAACACGTACTTCAAATTGGGCAACCGTATTCAAGTATCTGGTGAATCCACTGGTGGTGTATACAGATTCAGAGGAGTTCAAAGAGTTGATGGAAAGGCTGCGATCTGACCGTGTCAACAACACCATGATTTACCTGACAAATCGGACTGACTTCTGGCCCTTCAGACTCCTTAATGACGTCAGATCTGTCTATAACGTCCCAGGTTATCCCAAAATCCACCCGAATACAGTGGTTCCAGAATACACCGCGACTCAACATTCCAAATACGCGGTGGTGGCCGACACCGTGCGTAAGCAAGTTTTCCAAAATCCCTACTACGCTTGGCTCGATATTGGATATTTTCGAGACGAAGTTGATAAAAATGTGCAATTCGAGTTAGAAATTCCACCAGGATTTGACTCAAAGAGAGTGTCTTATAATCGCATCGGCGAGTTTTCTAAGAATGTTGAGCCTTTCACGATTTTTCGGAATACTTTGCTGTGGGTTTGCGGGGGAATGTTCCTTGGAACAGGTGAGGTGTTCCTACAGTTTGAACAGCTTTATCACCGGCTGTGCTATATTTCCTAGACGAAAAGCTAATGAACACGGACCAGCAGTTGTTGTATTCTATATACAGTGAAAAGGGCAGGGAAGCTTTAACACCAAATGTTGAACTACAGTTGTACATTCCGAAAGGACCCGGGAATCCCTTGTTTTATTTGGGATATCTATGTCGGAAGGAAATTACAAAGACCAAATTATAAAGGGATTGGAGAGAGAGAGAGAGAGAGAGAGAGAGAGAGAGAGAGAGAGAGAGAGAGAGAGAGAGAGAGAGAGAGAGAGAGAGAGTTTGAGTTTCAATGTCACAAACGCCCTGCTCTGTTTTTAATTGTCATCGTATTCTTCATTCCTTATTATAAGAAATATCAAATGTTAATGTAATCAGTATAATAATTATAATTTTGTACCAATTATCATAATCATTATCTTTAATGTTAACATATTTAGTAATACTTTATGTATATAAACGACTTATTTGTAGTATTTATGTGTTTTACATTTTCATCATACAATTCTAGACTTGCTGACTATGAAATACGGTATGACCAAACGTTACCGAACAGCAAAACAAGGACAAGTACAAAGAAATTATAAATATGTTCCTCTTCTTTCCCACTTGTCATGTATATCAATTATTTTCTTAATTCTCAGCTGAGTAGAAAGCTTTCATTTGATTTGTCCTTCAGGCGTTTTTGATAATTATGATCCTTTTCTTACCCGCCGCACATCTGTATGAAGGCAATTGCTATTTAAATTCTTAGTTGATCAGTTGAAAAGAACAGGGGAAATTTGATGCGAGTGATATTGAAGTGCCTAATATCTTTGAACGTATTTGCTGAAGTCGAAGGATTTGTTCATGTTCGGATCTAGAGGGGACGGGTTCTCCTCAGGTAAATTCAATTTTTTTAAACTGACATAGTACTTAACCGAAAATAGGTATTGGACCATTCTCCCTTCGAAGAAAACAAGATTATCCCTAGGACACAGACACGCACTCAAGACTGGAAATTTTTATAAGATCCGCGTCTATCAACAGGGTGATCCAAAATATCTGATACTGTTTTGAATGCCCATTACAGTTTAATGGAACAAATTTAAATCTATAGAAATATACCTATGAATAAACAGTTTTATACAATGTAGGTTAAGTGCAGTTTGCATGCTTTACATAGCAGAGGTGGAAATCAAATATCAAAATAGCAAAATTCCGTCCCATGGTTTACTTGACGTTTTTTTCGTTTTGCAGGTACAAAAATACAGTTTTTATAACAAATAGAATGTGTCTTGTTTTAGTGAATTTTAACAAGTTTTTATATATATATATGTTAGTTTTTTAGTAATATGATGCAAATATAGTGCAATATAAGAATTCGGTTTAAGCTGCTTGGTATCCGGACACTGATGGCTGCATATTGTTTATTTCATTATATTTCTTATCTCAGACTTCTTCAAATTGCTGTCAGTTTTTAACAATCAACAGCACTTGTATTGTATAACATGTACTTGCAAAACATCATTTAAAAAATACATGTGAACTCACAATTCTTTAAATCTGGATGTTTAAGATTTTTTATAGTTGTAATAGTGGTAATTTTAGGATGTACAACAATAACCTCTCTTACATGTATATACAGTGACTGATTTTAACTCAAATCTTTGTTTTTTGTTGCAATATTGATTGTCTGATGTTTATTTTTCTTAGCTGTTCCACTCTAGAATGGACATTCAGCGCATTGATGAAGTTTTCCGGTCAATTATTTCTTTGATACGTCGATCAATAGAAAAATTATTATCTTCATTTCTTAAATGAACAAATAAATTGCATCATATGCATGTATCTAAATATATATAACTGTCTATTGATTTATACATTATGAAAGAATTTTGCTTACTTTTTCTTCATTTTTCAGAGGGCATTCTTATCAACAAAAAAGTTCAATGAATGCGAGAAGTTCTGGCCAGAGTTTAAAGGTGCATGAGAATTCTAATATTATATATACATAATTGTATAGTAAAAATAACACGTATGTAAGTTCTGTTACAGAAATGCATATATTTAAAACAGAAAAGCTATATTTAAATTAAAGTGAACATTTGATTCTCAAATGACAATAATCTGATTATATCTTCAATCCATGATATATACCATGACTATAAATTAACTTTAGATTTTTTTTTTATGTCACCAGAGTTCTATGCATCTATAAAGGAAGACAATAGACCCAACATCTGGGATCTTCTACAAGAAAAGGAAGAAAGAAGAATTAAGCGTTACCAAGATGTAAGTTAAAAGATTTGTTGTGATTTCTTTCTTTTAAAATCCTAATAAATCATATACATTTTCTGACCTAGATTACTTATCTAATGTAATTTTGTATGGATTCCTCTTTTGAAGCTATATATATAATGTAATATCATTTATCATTGTAATAGCATTTATCATTGGATATAGTGTAATAAGTGCATCCTGTAAAACAGACATGGAAAATAATAACTACATGTAATTTGGGTGTTAAGAAACACTACATATGTATGTATAGGTTTTCTTTTCATCTATAGGAACAAGCAAGAGAGAAATGATCAATTGTACAACGCGGTGATGAAGAATAAACTCCTGAGAACAAATTAATGAAGTTTTTGTTATTACTTTATTTTGATATACCAAGAATGCATTTGCAATAGTTCTATACTGATGATCCATACATTTATATCGAGGAATAGTTTGAAGCGAAGTGAAAATATGAAGCATATTTAATATATTTTAAATGAAAGATTAAGTCAAGATGTACCTTTATTATTGAAAATTGCTAACAAAAATTTATACATGAATTTCACATATAAAATGCAACACATATATTACACATAGATAATATGTGGTTTACACATATAAAATATGTCATGTTTAATTTCACATGTGTTTAACACATGTTAAACACATGTTGAACATGTGTGAAATTAAACACTTTATACATGTGTGCTCTTTTTATGTGTTTTACACGTGTAAAATATATATGTAAAATATATGTTTAACACATGTTTTACACATGTGGACATTTTTCCTGTGTAGGCATCTTATTTGTTTAAATAATTTTATATTTCAAGCTTTATATTCAACAAATTCTAATTACAAACAGGAATCGATTGAGGCTTGGAGTTATCCATTGAAAGCGTTATCTTTATTAGTTTGCTTTACTTAAAGCTGACATGAATTCATAAAAGCATTTGGTCGCCATATTAGTTTCGATCGCTCCTCTACTGCCACTGGGGTATATATACCGGTTGAGAAAGTTACGGTCGGTTGCTTTCCGATCGAGGCATTCACGTTGCACGGACTTCTAAATGCATGAACTACACATTGCACATGTAGTAAAATGTAGTAATAAAGAATAAAGAAAACAACAATCAATGAAATACAAAATATATTTATTCTTTGAAAGGATGTGCAAGGTATCTGTATTATTTTGCACAGACAGTGCTGCCTTACTTCGCATGCTCATCGAACACGTGTTGTCTTTCATACAGAGTGCATAACGTCTGCATTTTCTTGAAACCCTGGCGACACTACATCCAACATAGTAGCTAAATGATAGTAAATCCAAGAAAGTAACAACGTTTCCATCCGTTCCTACAAAAACTCCCCGTTTATAAAATCCATGCGATAATTGACATTGCTCGATCTGCCACAGTGTGTGGTTTGCGCATGTGCGATGTTATAACATACACAGAAAAACGGTCTACAATTGTCGAGGAATTTCTGAAGTATCTGCGCCTGGATTTCAGTCTGTCTTGTTTCGTCGTTTACTGGATATATCTTGCCAGTGAAGTGGTTGTCATATTATTTTTGTTCAAAACGCGTTTTTTCAAGTTTTTTCGTCCAAGGTAACGTGTTCGGGTGTATGAAATTCCTGAATGCGGTGAAGCATGACGAGAGCTCTCGGCCTTTTATAGGGGGTGTGTAGCGATGAGCATAACAATAGAAATCTACAACTAATATGGCGGTAGTCGGAGATAAAAGGGAAGTAATGCGTATTTATGAATTCATGTCAGCTTTAAAGTGTTTAAACTTTTTTGTATCTATACATTTGTGAACAATTTTGATTTGCTCCTCCTGTACCACTGATGTATTTCGAGAAATATTATAAAGCAATGTTGCTTAACAAGTTCGTGAACGCATGTAGTTTCATTCTAAATATCGACGCCATTTTCGATAAAGTATTATAATATTTTTATATAGACTATAATAATGTATAGATGTATGTTTAAAAATTCTTTGATTGGAGTTATCATTATACATGTATATATACATTGCCTATAAAGGCCACACGGCCCAGAATGACCGATACAGATGTTGAGTTATTTCTAAGTAAAGGATATAAGCCGAAAACTGTCCATTCTGTGACAGAAAGAACTGATCGAGGCCCATAGGACAGAATGGGCAGTTTGAAGCTAATATCGAACATAAAACATTACCATCTTTGTTTTAAGAATGGACGGTATCAGTAATTTTATCTTTGAACAATAAAGCTAGTTTTTGATAAATCTTTCTGTTGTTCACTTAATGGACAGTTTCGGGTATGTGCAAGTGGTTTATAAAGCTGTGCTGTGAAAATTTCATATTCATTCACTTTTTACTAAGCAACACCGTCTCATTCTTGGGAGAGCATTTTTTTAAACAATATTTAAGGATGTAAACGAGATACTGCATATATTGACACTGTTCTGAGTGATATTTTTGATATGGAGGGTGGGAATGCTGTGCCAAATTTTGATATGTCTTACAAAATCATTTGATGAAATGATCCAGCCAACCAAGCATAGTATACATTGACCGGCTCAGATGCAGAAGTTTTTCCAGGGGTGTGGAGGAGGTTGACAGTCAATGTTCAGTTTTATGAATTTTTTCAGAGAGAATGTAGTCAAGATGATCGAGAATCAACTTTTAGATATGAGAAGAACATGATTTTCATTCATAACGTCATAGTCCTTGTTTTTACCTGAGAGTAAGTCGTATTCACCATTTGGCCAGAGGGTGCAACCGCACACTCCATAAGGAAATCGTCTCTGCCACTTGTAGATATAAGTGATCTCGAAATATTACCCTACTGGTACTGTACCAGTTATTGGCTAAGACCAGTTATCGGCTAAACTGAGGATTCGGGTTTATAGCATGCAACTATCCGAGATTTTTTAATTCAGTCGTCTGTTTCGAATAAGGAAAAGTAAGTTTGCTTGAAAACTTTCTTGAATATGTTTTAAACATGAGCTTTAACGATCATTGTTTACCGCTGATTTACATCTTCGCACTTTCAGATTTGGTGAAAGTGACGTAATAAGTTAAAAATAGAATATGACCTCTTTGTGATACGTTATCATATCCCTTCTTTTATTTGACATATAATATCAATACATATAAAATTTCTAAACAAAAGGAATTCACTAAATTCTGAGAGATTCATGGCGCAGTTGAACGCCTGATTGCACAATTATGTATTGAACAGCATACGATATTGTGTATTACCGTATGATGATAAACGGATAATTTTAAGAGTTTTGTTTATGTATAATAACCCCCATGACCTAAAGGCTGACCCCGCAAGGGACATAATTCAATTTAAACTTTGCAGAATATAAAATCAACATGTAAAGGGATTTTACTGTGTTATTATCACAAAGCCGATAACTGGTACAGTAAATCGTAAAAACTCGGCAAATTCGGAGCGTGCTAAATAGCACAAAAACAATATGTTCGGGTTCTAAGTGATGATATAATCTAACAGATTGATAGATAAGGAGTTCACCATTTAAAGTATGTCAAGTTTTATTCAAATATATCAAGAAATAAGGAAACACGAAAGGAAAACGTAAAATTATAGCCGATAACTTGTACAGCGCCAGTATAGTGTTTTCCTTTTACCTCCATCATTTGTACTTCTATGAGGCCGCGCTGTTCCGAGCCGTCAGCCGACTTCGCTTTCGCTTCGTTTTTATAGACATGTTCTGGCCGTAAATTTTTTAAATATCATCAGATTCTGCTCGTTTAAAATGGCTTCAAATGACGTATTAAAAAGACGACATTTTAGCTACATATAATTATTATTGAAGATTATTATGAGCGTACATGCTGAAAAAAACAGTACATATTCATTTCAAAGAACTCAATTACATGTACGATGTTTAGACGATTCTTACACTGGGCGGTGCGCTGCGTTATTCCCGCTACCTTTTGATACAGTATAAATTAAGTTAAATTTTAAAAGAAAAATTCAAAATTAATACAGTTTAATTCAGAAGTTTATGACAACATATAGGTATGAAATATGTAAATATATGAACCCATTTAAATTGAAACAAAAAAACTGCGATTGTCCAGGATCTTTTTTAGACAACCATCGTATATAGTATTTAACATCCCACCAAAATTATTCTTTCTATATCAATACTTTTTTGTCACGTGGTATAGATCCCTGCCAATCCTTTTTAATCTGCATTTATGAACATAAAAAAGTATTCTTATAAGCATAAGCATCATATTTCATTTGTAAAAAATCTTAATACCAGTGCTGTACATGAACGCTGCTTCAAATAAAAAAAATAATTTCTCGTTCTTCACATTTTGAGGAAGAAAGCAATGCTTAACAGATTTCATTTGATTTTTCCCACTGTTTGAATAAACTTTTTCGTGAACATATATCCAATCAAACATAGGTTAAATTTGAAGTTATGAATGGTGTTTCATCGATTTTAGCATACTCTGGGATTCAAATGGTCTCCGTTTTCCTTGCAATAAATTATTTTTTTTGCAATATTGTTCCTTTTAACATTTGAACAATGATTTCATGTCCGTATTGAAGTGCAATATCTTCAGCAGTTCCATTTATTGTACGTATATTGATATTGGCTCCGTTTTCTAGCAAAGTTCGTACAGTTTCCTCATGTCCGTTCTGACAAGCTACAAAGAGAGGGCTAAAACCCTCAAGTGTGCATAAATTGATATTTGCGCCGTTGGTCAGTAGAAGCTGTACAATTTTATTATATCCTTTCTGGCAAGCTATGAAAAGAGAACTGGTTCCACCTTCGTCACATATATTAATGTCTGCTCCGTTATCAAGTAAAAGTTGTACCAAGTTTTCATTTCCATTTTGGCATGCTATAAAGAGAGGACTGGTTTTGTCTTTTCTACCTAAATTCGCATCTGCTTTATTACTCAACAAAAGTTTAACCGTGCTAATATGGTCATTTTCGCAAGCTACGTAGAGGGGACTAGCATCGTTATACATGCACATGTTAACGACTGCTCCTTTGTCTATTAAAAGTTGTACAGAAATGTTATACCCTTTTTGACATGCTATAAATAGAGGACTGGTTTTGTCTTCTTTACATAAATTGACATCTGCTCCGTTATCAAGTAAAAGTTGTACCAAGTTTTTGTTTCCATTTTGGCATGCTATAAAGAGAGGACTGGTTTTGTCTTCTTTACATAAATTGACATCTGCTTTATTACTCATTAAAAGTTTAACCGTGCTAATATGGTCATTTTGGCAAGCTATGTAGAGAGGACTAGCGCCATTTTTCTTGCACATGTTAACGGCTGCTCCTTTGCCTATCAAAAGTTGTACAGAACTGTTATATCCTTTTCGACATGCTATATATAGAGGACTGGCTCCAGAACTGGTACATAAATTAACTTCAGCACCGTGTTTGAGCAAAGTTCGTACAGTTTCCTCATGTCCGTTCTGACAAGCTACAAAGAGAGGGCTAAAACCATCTAACGTACATGCATTTATTTCTGCACCTCTTTTTAGTAAAATTTGTATAATTTCATGGTTTCCTTTCTGGCATGCTATAAAGAATGGACTTGTTCCGTCTTCATCACAGAAATTAATATCTGCCTTGTTATCAAGCAACAGTTGTACCAAGTTTTCGTTTCCATTTTGGCATGCTATAAAGAGAGGACTAGTTTTGTCTTCTTTACATAAATTGACATCTGCTTTATTACTCAGTAAAAGTTTAACCGCATGAACACGGTCATTTTGGCAAGCTATGTAGAGGGGACTAGCGCCATTATACTTGCACATGTTAACGGCTGCTCCTTTGCTTATCAAAATTTGTACAACACTGTTATATCCTCTTTGACATGCTATGAATAGTGGGCTAGCTCCAGAACTCGTACATAAATTTAGGTCAGCACCATGGTCAACTAAAGTTTGTACAGTGCTGTCATGTCCGTTTTCGCAAGCAATGTAAAGAGGACTAACTTCGTCCTCGGCGGTGCTTGAGTTAATGTCCGCCCCTTTTCCAGGTAAAAGCTGCGCATTGTCATAATGTCCGTGCTGAGAAGTAATAAAAAGGGGACTTTCCCCGTTCTTGGTACATTGGTTTATGTATGCTCCATTGTTGAGTAAAATTTTCACCATACTGGTATGACCGTTTTGACAAGCTAAGTACAGAGAACTAACACCGTCTCCCGTACATAAGTTAACGTCTGCTGCGTAATCTATCAACATTTGAACAGTTTGATCTTGTCTTATTATATTTGAAGTTACTATGTTATAAATATCGTCTTTAGGTTCAGCATTGTCTCGACTTGCAGCAAACATTAAGGGAGTCCGGCTTTTTTCATCCTTTGTTTTCATGTTCACATTAGCACCTAAATGAATCAACTCTTCCAGAATTTCAAAATTATAATGCAAGGCTGTAATGTGAATTGGGAATAAGCCGTCAAACGTTTCTGTCAAAGAGTCTTTCATGTAATCATCGGGCAACATTTTAAAAAGATCTTTTGAGCCATTGCAACACACTGCAGATACAATACTAATTCTAATCAAGTCAGTTTTTGATTGACGAAGAGCATGAAAACAATGTAAGGACAAATCAGTATGACAAAATGCCACCAGCGCACAGAGAGGCGAAAATTTATTTTCCAAAGACACGAGGCCAAGTTTCGCCATACAGTCATTTGTAATCGGCCAGTACAGTTTATGATTATCATACATACTCTTTTTGGTTTGAAGTAGCTCTTGTAGCTTTTCTGGGTGTCTTTCGAATTTTTTTTGTAGTACTTCTATTAATCTTTTATCCCTTAAAGCAGGATGAAGTATAACATCTATATAACATTCTTTGAGAAGGGCCTTAAAAAACCTCTCTCCAAGTATGTCTATATTCCTTTTATCACTTAAATATATGGTAAACGGTCGATTCTGTTCAATCCCATTGTCTAAGGTTACACGTCTAAGAAGGAACCTGATATCGGCATATTGTATCAATTCTGCTGGATGATCCTTTCCAAAAATAAAACTTGTCATCTCCATTACGAAATCGTGATAAAATTCATAAGCGTCGCCAATTTTTTTGACAAAAAATCCCTTCAGAAGGTCAAGATTGTCACCAATATCATAAGGTGGGGTATCATGCGACAATCCACAAATGGTCAATGCACGTTTAAATTTGGATCTTGAGCGTTTATTCCTCATTGCATCATCACAGCAGAAGTTATTATTAAAAAGAACAAGAAGAACAAGGGCGCAGTACTTCCCTTTGTCCTCCTTTCTAAAACATCTTATTTGCTCTTCAACGACATTTACGGGCTCTTGAAAAAATCTATATCCGTTACTTTGATATTTTATGTCAGAAGAAAAAAGTTTACACAATAACGGAAAATACGCTTCAATATTTAGAATTTCGGTAAAATCCTCCTCAGATATTTTCTCATTTGACATATATTTGTTCCAAATGCTTCGTTTTTCTTCATTTGTTAATTTATACTTGACATCTTCGATGTTTACGATATTTGTTTTTTCCTTTAAAACTCCTTTCACTTCATTATCAAAAAGAATATAATTTCTACAAGAAATAAGAAGTTTTCCCTTTTTTAAAAAGGTAGATATTTCGTGTTCAGATTCTTTCCAAGAAAGATATGATGCTTTATCGAATGAATCTTTTCCAATAGGATCGTTAAGTACTAATATTGTAGAGTTCAAATTACATTCTTGTTCTAAGATGTATTTTCTCATTTCCATCACACCTTTCAATGGTTTCACAATCCAGCCCTGATCCTTGTACTTGAGTGCAATATGTTGAATAATGGCAGATTTTCCGGATCCGGAGTGTCCTGTCACAATCACCAGGTTTTGGTTTTTTATTTTGCTCTCGACTTCTTTACATGCTCTGGTTGAAAAGAAGAAGGTGTCGTCCTCTCTCCATTGATCAAGAACTGCATTTTCAAAGCGTAATACTGAAAAAAAAAACAACATGTGCTGCTATAATAACGCCTGTTTAATGAATATCTATACTACTATATTAAAATAATAGACTCGAATTTTTGGTCTTTAATACCGAGAAATCGGAAGAATACTGTCTTTTGTTTTATATGTTTTAAACATCATTGGTACTTGAAGATTACCATTTTGTTTTTATTTTTTCTCAGTTAAGCTTCGCTAATTAATAATCAACGAAATTCCTAAAAAAATCCCGGAAATCACCTAGATGTTTTGGATTTTACAATCTTGCGCTTGCGCAATACATTCACGCTAACGGGATCTTTAGTTTATGTTTCCACAATATCACATCTGCATGAATAAACTCAGAAATGATAATACAAATACGGATAAATTTTCAGTGGACTTTTGCTATATATATTATATAGAGATATATATATATATATATATATATATATATATATATATATATATATATATATATATATATATATATATATATATATATATATATATTAATGATTTCTTATGAGAGAAGGTATTAAAAAAATATACATTTCAACTAAGGACTTACTTTTGTCGTCGTGATGACAAAAATATTTGATTAAAAAAAATCACATTATATTTGTTTGGAGAGTGCATGCACGGGTCAAAGTCAAGTGTCTAAACTCAGAACCTTAAAATAACTGTTAGGGAAATGTCTCTATTTTATCATCCAAGTTATAAACACGTATTTGCTGTTTTGACCCTGTAAACGTTTTAAATTTAATTTTACTTTAAAGGGACCTAGACACGATTTGAAATAAATAAAAAAATAATGTATGAAATGGTTAACTAGTGCATTTTGAATATTTTACCAAAATTTGAGTGCCAAAAGTCAAACACAGGGCGAAAAATCTTCTTTACGCAATTCCATGAGGATGGCTTAAATGGGATTTGAAAGAGCTTACAGGATATACAATCTTTGAGCCACCTTTTAGCTAGAGCTTAGAGATCGTCAGTATTCATTTCTTTAAGCCACAGTTTGTAATAAAAATTTTTAATTAAATTAAATTGCGATTTAATTAAACTAAAAAAGAAAATAAACTTTCTGCAATTTATACAGTTTAATTCAAACGCATTTAAAGGTATTAAAGTAAATTCTAATTAATTTATTTTAGACCGGGTTATGTTAAAACATTTATTTGAATGCATATTTTTTTCATTGGTTGGTGGGAATCCAAGGAAAAAACGATTTTCTTGGGGATGGGGTGGGGTGGGGGGGAGGTAAACATTTAAAATACATGAAATTAGATGCAAGAACTTTTTGTAAGGTTGGTAGGGGTGGTCCGAGTGATAATCAAATTTCCAAGGAAATGGGGAAAGGGTAGCGAGATCTAGGCGGTTTTTAAAATTGCCAACACAAACTATGCAAAACAGGTATCTATAGATATACCACAGTTTTCTTTTATTGAACACAGCTAGCCGTAATCAACGCCGCTCCAATAAATTGCTTTTATAAATTTTAATTAATATTTTTATTGAACCGGATTAAAATACTACGTGAATGTGTTCATCCGGTTATTTTATTAAAAAAAAAATTTAAATGATTCAATAATTATATATATTTAAGGAATGAATTCAATATTTATTTGTGTTATACGTTATAAAATGGTTTGGGGTAGTTTACGCTTTATAAACCGCGAACCAGTTTATAATAAAGCGTAAACTAGATACTAATAAATGTACAGTTTATCATAAATGACGGTAATTTAATAAGTCACACTAAGGGTGTATCGTTTGTGCACAATTTATGCATGTGCACATGCCACATGCAGTAATTACATCGGCAGAGCGGGTGCTAGCGAGCGCTTGCCAAAATTTGTGTTGCAGAGGCGTGTTCAACAGAACGAGCACTCGCTCTGCTGAAAACGCCGCTGGTGTGGCTCACTGGAGGAGTATGTTTCAACTGTTAAGTTAAACTGAATCTCCTGGTTATCTTATTCATTTTTAGACGGAGGCTGTATAACAGCCTCCGTATATTGTGATTGTCTTGCCCGTGACGTCAAATAATGAGGATTCCTCAAGCACCATCTAGCGGTGGACGAAATAATGAATAATTATGAGATTCAATGAATAAACATGGCATGCTTCTTTGTCTCTGTCGTACATGTATATCGTTCGCGTATTATCACCAATCTCCCGCGGAGACGTATCTTTCTTCACCGCTGCAACATCCCCCCCGCAAGTGATTTGGGAAGTCAGTATGTCCTACAAGCTGATAAGTGTCGCGCGAGGGAAAAATAGTTAGAATTGACAAAAAATATTTTATATGATGCAAACAATGGCCATTATATATATCATTAAAACTGGTACCATATAACTGAACTTGTGTTCTCTGCAAATTCAAAATAAATAGCAAAATTTAGTTCATGTGTTTATTGTTTCCATAGTCTGTGTTTATTGTTCTATAGTCTTAGAGAGAGAGAGAGAGAGAGAGAGAGAGAGAGAGAGAGAGAGAGAGAGAGAGAGAGAGAGAGAGAGAGAGAGAGAGAGAGAGATTTCTGTTAAGAAAAAAGAAGTATACGAATTAAACTTCACAAACACAGTTTATCAATCTTTAAATCAAACATCACAAAACGTGTAGAATACTTCATTGTTATGCATACTTCTTTTCTCTAGATCTTTGGTAGAAATCAAACTTCACAAACAGTAAAAAATACATGTACTTCGTTTATAGACATACTTGTTTTCTCTTTGCTTGAAATCAAAAACCACAAACAGTGTAGAATACTTGTACTTCATTGTTAGGCATGCTTCCTTTCTCTTTTCTTGAAATCAAACATCACAAACAGTGTAGAATACTTTTTTTGTTATAGGCATACTTCTTTTCTCCTTACTTGAAATGGAAACTATAAGAACAAAACTTTTCCCCCTTATTTTGGATAGAACACGTGATGCACCTCACGCGTTGATCGGTTAACAGGGGTAACACGTGGACTCGGACTGAAACTGCATGCTGGATTCAATCACAATGTACTACATTCTTTTGTCGAAACTAATATTATGAATGTATAATATTAGTATATTTCAAATGAATGTACATAAAATCATGCCCAAAAAGTTCGTTTTCTCTCTCTCTCTCTCTCTCTCTTTCTCTCTCTCTCTCATAACGATCATAATAAGAGAATAATTATCTGGATCGACGACACTCATTACAAGTAATCAAGAAATTAAGCCCCTTCTATTTTTCGAGTAATTCGAGTTGTATGCATTTATTAGCATGTACAGTTTTCCATGTTGTTTTGTGATGCAACATTATTTTCTCCTTCCTTTTTATTTAAATAATAAGCACGTTTAAGTAGTAATACAACAAGCTTATAAGGTTAAAAATTAAAGAACAACACTAATTATTTTAAAGGGACTTGGACACGATTTGAGCTTAAAATTTCAAATTTTGCTTTTCCAATTTCAATGTTTGGAATGGTGAATTTGGGTACTTTTAATGCTTTATCAAAATTTGAAAGTCAAATATTGAGTTATAAGCAAGATATAGAGTTTGAAAATCTTTGTTTTGTTATGGTTTACATATTTGTTTTATTTGTATAAGTCTCAAGCAAATGTTGCTTTTTTCTGTTTATCATACTACTAGTATCTATGAACACATTGAATCAGTTTACCTTGTTTGCAACGAGTCATTCGGTCAAAGAAATGGTTATTCCATACTTTACAATATTTGTAAACAAATTAATATAAGACTCGATCGAGCTTTGTTTACATAACAATGCAAGAATTCTTACCTATGTATCTCTCTCAAAACTTGACTTCTAATGTTCAAATTTTTGTTAATCATTCAAAATGAGCGAGTAAACCATTTTTGAAATACATAAAAAAGAAAAGAAATTTTTGATCTAAAATCGTTTCCAAGTCCCTTTAATATTATCTACCTAACTCTGATGTAAACCTGAAAAATATCCTCGCGACCTTAAATTGTCATAATACTAAACCGCTTCGCGAATATTCTAACATGATAAGCGGTAAGCGCGCTAATTTTTCTTAAATAAAAAATCATATATTGTCATTAGTATAGTTTCCTCCGATATGATGCCTCCGTCTATCAGTACTTTCAGTACTTTGATTTCATACTCGAAATGATGTTCAGCTATAACGTTTACTTTAAACTACTGTATTATTTCTATTTGTCAACGTGTTCAAATTGCATACTTTAAAGTTTGCAGCGTGTATTTGTCTTCAATTAAAGTATAAGTAATAATGTTTACTTGGTACATGTTAATATGCATGGTTTCATTTTTAGCTCACCGAGACAAAGTCTGGGGTAGCTAATACTATACCACCGGCATTGGCGTTGGCGTCCGGACCTGGTTAAGGTCATGCATCTAAGATATTACCTGTCCTATCTGCACTAAACTTGCATGGATCATGTATCTTGACCTACTTATGGACTTGACAGTGAATGGACCATGACTTTCAGATACCGGAGGTGGTTAAGGTTTTGGAGCAGTTTAAGTTTTTACTGCAGGTGTCCTTTGATAGCAATTTCTAAGTTAATACTAGCCTTAACTTCGCCAAACTAGCATGGATGGGGCATCTTATGATACTAATGCACTTGACAGGCTTGAATGCTGAATCTGAGCCATAGGTTTTGGATGATGAATGAGGTTAAGGTTTATTTTCAATGCTGGTTAAAGTTTTTGAAGCAGGTGCCCAGTACTCTGATGATTATATCATAGTTATTACTGGCCCTAACTTCACTAGACCTGCATGGATGGTGCTTCTTATGATACTTACATGTATGCACTTGATAGGCTTGAATACGGAATCGGAGATATATTTTTTGATACCGGATGATATTAAGGTTTTTGAGCTGGTCAAAGTTTTTAGTCAAGGTGCCCTTTCAGTTTGATAGACAAATCCTATAAGTTATTATAGATTCAATCTATATCAAATTTAAATAGATTATGCATCTTGTGATTCTGATGCACTACACGGGCAAGGATGCTGAGTCAAAGCCATAGGTTTTTTAAGCTTGAGGAGAACTGGTTTATTTTCTAATAGATAATCGTACTAGTTAAACTTTCATGGTTTATTTAACAATAATATGAATAAATCTCAGAGGTAGTTTCAGATACAGAGGCTGATCTCCATTACCAAGGATGCTAAAAAAAATCCTACCTTACTCAAACTTGCTTGTTAGATGTGTTTTTTATTAAATGATATAGCATGGTTTTTATAATACATTTAATAATATAAATTTTATCATATTATAGACTTAAGTATTAAATTATACAATTTTATATCATGTAATGTTTTGCCTCGGAATAAAATGTCACGATGTCATTGGATGAATCGCGTTACGAGCTTGCCATATAAATTTCTTTACACGACAAGCGTCAAAATTTATACGGCAACATGGCGGACGTAACGTTATTTAAGCTGAAGTTTTACACAAATGTTCAACCATACCTTTAATTTTTAAGCCCCAAAATATTAAGAGTGACCCCCACCCCTCTTTGCCTGTGACGCAATCAAACGATCCTACATTGGCATCCAGATTTGCACAGACGACTGACAAGGAAGTTTAAAAAATAAAGAAATAAGCTATGAATTTAATTGTTACTAGACTTTGACCCGTGCGTGCACGGGTTGACATTGCATATCGGACATTTCTGAAATAGGTACATCGACACACCTTATTATTGACATTTACATAACAAAGCTATAAGCTTACAATAATGCTATTAATTTCACTACACTTTCTGTAGTCTGAAAAATTTAACTGTGTCTCGGGAAAGGCCCTCACAACAGTCAGAATGCCTCTCTCATACCAGTAATGTAGCAGAAAATTGCAGAATCGCTCCGGAACGATTTTGGAGAATGTTAATGAAGTTGCCTTTAAAAAACAGTCAAATTCATCACAACAAACCTTTTTGAGACTGCAAATACCTTTCAACTAAAAATTTTAATTCATAGAATGGAAGAATTCAACACATTTCAACCAACGTACACTTAGTTTCTTTGTAAAACTGGGTCCGTAGGACGTTATTCATTTTTACGATAAGACTTATTTTAACTTCACTCTCCTAACAAATATAATGTAACTTTTTTTGCACGTAATCAAATTTTTTTTGTCATCAAGAAGACAAATGTAAGTACTTAATGAAATGTATATTTGTTATTTTATACTCTCTCTCATAAAAAATCATTAATATATATGAACAGGATAAATAGCAAAAGTCCTATGAAAATTTACCCGTATTTGTATTATCATTTCTGAGTTTATTCATGCAGATGTGATATTGTGGAAACATAAACTAAAGATCCCGTAAGCTTGAATGTATTGCGCAAAAATCCAAAAAATCCAGGTGATTGCCGGGATTTTTGGAGGAATTTTCGTTGATTATTAATTAGCGAAGCTTAACGGAGAAAAAATAAAAACAAATTGGTCATCTTCAAATACCATTGTTGTTTAAAATATATAAAACAAATGACAGTATTCTTCCGATTTCTCGGTATTAAAGACCAAAAATTCCAGTCTATTATTTTAATATAGTAGTATAGATATATTATATTTTGTTGGTTTACCTATCAAACTTTAGGTCCTCGACAGAACAAAACACTTATAAGGTTTGTTACTGACTGTTTACAGAATGTGTGGGGTCGGAAACCGACCCCATCAATTTTTGTAAACCTAATAAGTAATAATATAACATTGTAAAAACAATTACATATATATGATACAATTTCCTATTGTTAAAACTTTTTGTATTTTTATGATATGATAATTTACAATGTATCATATGATATTGTTATATAGACAATGGTATACGATATTGTATCATATTATATTGCATTATATAATATACTGTTGTAGCACATGATACATATTTATAATATTGTATCATATGAAACGATATTGTGTTACATATAATGTATCATATGTTACAATATGGTAAGATATAATAATGCAATTAAAGATATATAATTGTATAACATAAATTTGTATTATATGATAATGTTAACGTTAGTATAATGTATCATATTATATGATACTGTATAATATGATATGATATTGTTTACTTGTTTTTTTACATTATTTTATATCATCTGATAATGTATCATATGCTATGATACAAAAATGTATTAAATTATGTTGTTTTATATACAATAAAATATTATGTTTCAAATATGATACATTTTTATACAAAAAAATATCATATGACACAATATCTTAACTTATACAATGATATCAATGTTACATCGTACAATTATATATCATTTGTTACATAATTGTGATGTATTATGTGATGTGATTTGTATCATATGGTACTCCATGATTTTATGTAATGATATGGTATTATGAGATAAAATAAAAGTTATTACATGATACAATGTCATATCGTATTTTATGATAAAAAAATTATATTTTGATACAATGTCATATGTGACAATATCATTTTGTTTCATAATATATTACAGTATTATATTGTATCATAGGATATATCCTATGACATAAAGTTGTATATTATCATAGGATACAACATCGTATGTTATATCATTTTATTGAGTTACATTATATCTTACAATACCGTATGATATTAATATTTGATTATCAAATAATTTTTAACATATGATATACGATAAAACCACACAACAGTATTTATAATTATCCAAGATCAATAACTATGATTTTCATATAATATGATTAAGATTATGCTCCGTCTCGGTGAGCTTTGTAATCTGTGATTATCCATTTTTTTTAGCGTATGAACTGGTGTTATTAGTCCCCTACCGGTTTTCACCGGAGGGGACTACAGCTTTCCTCTGCGTCCATCAGTCCGTCCGTCCGTCTGTCTGTCCGTCTGTCTGTCCTTCAGTTTTCCACACTTTTTTTCTTTATGCGTTTGAGGAATAATATGAAATTTGCTGAACAGCTTCAAAATGTCTAACTACAGATCAAGTTTACACTTTTGTAGCATCTGGTTGACATATTTTCGAGAAAATTAATTTTTTATATTCTAATTTTTTAATGTTCGGGTTCGATATTCTGCATAACAGTGCATTGTTTTCACAATTTCCACAAACTGGTAGGGGACGTGTATTGCTTATGCAATACTCTCAGAATGCTTGTTTATTAAGGAAGAAGTCCTTTCAGGTTTTCGACTTGTCAAACGTTAATTTGATTAATTGTTCATTAAATCAAGATGAAAAGAAATTCAAATAGTATATTTTTCTTTCTATTTTACTATCTTACAACTTGGCAAAGAAAAATTAATCAATGTTTAAAATCTAACAAGGGCTATATTTTTGTCGATATATTGGCGTAGGAAAATACCACGTATTTCGCAATTCAGAATTGCTGCAGAATAATGAGATTGTTTAAGCTTTTTAAAAACATTAACATTAATGTTGGATTTTTTTTACTAATGTGAACTAATGATTTGATACTTGGGTTTCAGCATATGTTTTTAAAATATTATTTGTCTATCAAATTACATTTTTATAAGCTTTTTAAAGCACCCATTCTATACATTAATTTTTATTAAAAAATCACTAAAATCAGTTCTTTTCTCTTACGAAATGGTCAATATAATAACTTTTCTGTCAATTCATATCTTTATATAATGTCTTTATAATACATAAAAATCAGAAATATTTGATTATTGGACGCATAAAAAAATAATCAAAAGTAAAGAAACTTCGGGCTAGGCAATATCAATTTTAGTATTATAGGCTGATAGACATTCTGATATTCTATCATTTCATTGAAGAATAGAATATTCAAATCTTAAACAAATATCTACAGAACTATAAAGAGCTACACTTATTTTTATCATCCTTGAGGGAAAAAGGTAGTGACCTTGACCTGACCTTTTTGCGAAGACAAAAAGGTTAAATTTAATTAAACTGATAGAATAATTTGGTAATATGATCCGTTTGACTGGGTCAAAATTTCATGAATTTCGTATTATAAGAAGTATGTTTGATAACGAGAAGACTCATTCCTTAAAGCTGTACTGTTTGTAATTTGCTTAAACGTTTGGGACTTTTTTACGACAGCCTTTTGGTAGCACTTTTAATCATATTTTGTCGACAAATTTGTTGAAAGTTCTCTCCAGGTTTTTCCCAGTCGAGCTTTATGTGGTGATAGAGTTTAGTCGACGGTCGTGGAGAACTTCCCGAGGACTAACGTGTGGGCGAGTCGACTGAAGCATGGTTTTTCATAGACGATGTGACATTTGGGCAGTACATTTGTCGGGGCAACAGCGTATATTACAAATATTACAAACAGATTTAGAGCCACTTAGTTAGCACTGAGGATATCGAGAGTTACTGTGGGTGGATTCCACCTAGAATATAGATACCTGGACCTAGGCAGCATGAACTCTCTCTTATTTAAATTTATTTTGTATATATATATACATATTTTTGTTTTATATAAAGTTTTAAAATTTAAAAAACCCTGGTGTTTTACTGATTGAGCCAAAGAATTTCGTTACAAACGGTAAATAATACAGAACCTTGTGCCTGTTTATTACCCGCTCATTGTATAAAAATATCGATCAATGCATTTTTAAAGAAAAAGGAAATAAAAACTCATTTTTTTACAATATAAAAAGGTTTAAATTATCACAAGAAGTCAAGCTGTTTTGAAAATAAACTACAGAATTAAACTTTAATGGACGATTAGAGTTAGTGAAATCGTATTTACTGGAGGATTACACGATGTAAAACTCTTTTTAATCAAAAACCAAAAAACAAAATTTTTACGTCACACCATCTATTCCGGTTTATTTTACATATACAATGTACACAGTGATCTGAATAAAACACCGATTTATGCCTTTCTGTAACTCAGGTAATCTACTGAACAAAATTGATAAATAAATGTTTAGGTTCACACGTTCATCTAAAGAATAAATACATGCATTTTTATTACAAAACTAACAGAAGTCATGTTCAAAGTTTTTACTCCAAGTCGAGTTATTATACCCGCACTTTCTAAAGAAAGTTCGGGTATATTGTTGTTACCCTGTTCCGTCCGTCCGTCCATCCGTCCGTCCGTCTGTCCGTCCGTCCGTCCGTCCGTCTGTCACGTTTTACTTTCTCAAACTGCTCTTACATCTTATAAACCAGCAAACTGAACTCTTGGAGTTTGATTTTGGGTATCATGTTGTTTTGTAAAAAGGTTTCAAAAATTCTCTGTTAGTCCTGGGGGTCAAATAATTGGTAAAAAATGATGTTTTTCCACAAAAAAACCTTCCTCGAACTCCTCCTACATTTTCAACAGTAGACAAATCATCTTTTGGAATATGTTTTAGGGTATCCTATAGATGCGCAATAAGGTTTCGGAATTTTCAATTTTGTCCTGGGGGGCATTTAATGGCTGAAAAATGACGTTTTTTTTTTACAAAAAAACTGGTTTCAAAAACTTGGCAGTAGCCAAATGATCTTCTAGAATATGATTGGGGGTGTCATATTGAGGCGTGATCAGGTTCCAGAATTTTTTTTTTTATTAAGGGGATCAGTGGGCAACAAAAAATGACGTTTTTTGGCCAAAAAAATATGGTTCCCAGAACTCCTCTTACAACTTTTTGAGTAGCTACGTCATCTCTTGGGATATAATTGGGGCTGTCCTATAGATGTGCAATAAGGTTTTAAAAATTTAAATTTCATCCAGGGAGTCAAATAGTAGCAGAAAATTGACGTTTATTACTAAAAAACAAAACATTGATCCAAGAGCTCCTCTTATGATTTAATGGATAGACAATCATATCTTGGGATATGATAGGGACTGTTATATAGATGTGCAGTAAGGTTTTAAAAAATTAAATTTCATCCAGGGAGTCAAAAAGTAGCAGAAAATTGACGTTTATCACTTAAAAAAAACATAGATCCTAGAAATCCTTTTATGATTTAATGGATAGACACATCATATCTTGGGATATGATAGGAACTGTTCCATAGGTGTGCATTACGGTTTTGAAAAATAAAATTTAACCCTGAGGCCCATTACCTACCGGTACATACCTTTTGATGCCCTTTAAGGATCAAGAGTATATATGGTTTAGGGGTGGGGATCTCAACCGTTTTCGAGATATTCGTGCACTTCCTGTTCAAGGGGGGGTCATGACCACCCCAGGGCCCATGACCTACATACCGTTTGATGCCCTTTGACGCAAGGAACAAGAATATATGGTTTAAGGGTGGGGATCTCAACTGTTTTGAAGATATTAAAGGACTTGCTGTTTGAGGGGGTCAGGACCACCCACAGGGCCCATGACCTACATAACATTTGATGCCCCTTGACATCAGAAACATGAATATATATGGTTTAGGGGTCATGATTATAACAGTTTCTGAGATATATAGTAATTTCAAATTCCTGGGGGGTGGGGATGACCCCAGGGGTCAGATCTAATAAACCCTATATATATCCAGTAACAGCCAATATATGATTATGAAAACCCTATATTATTATCTTTGTCCGTTTTCAAGTTACCATTTACAATAGAGTCTACGATTCTTCCTACAAGGTTCAATGTTAGACCCCACACCCTTTTGACAACTCCCTCCCCCAAAAAATGGTTGTCTAACCCAAAATGAGAAAAATCAAACCAGGGTGCACAACTAGATATGCAGGCCTATCATATCCTAGAGTTTTGTACAATTCTGTTCAGCCATCTCTAAGAAACAAGTTCAGAGCAGGAAAGAAGAAAAAGAAGATGAAGAATAATAATTAATACATGTATTAAGAACCGTACAAAAACAATAAGTCTTCAAATTTCATTCGGGAGACTTAATAATAAAGATTAAATAGAGATAGGATCATCAAACATCAATAATTTAAAGATAATAGACAATTTCTGATTCTAAGGGGGTCAGGATGACCCCATAGGGTCATGACTTACATGCCATAATGATCTGATGCGCCTGCATGACCTAAGGAGGAATTATATCTTTGGATTAAGGTGGGGATGGTTTTTATGATATTTAATAATTTCAGGAAGAGCACTTGGGATTATGACCTACATACCATCTTAAATGCCTTGAACAAAGAAACAATAATATAATATGTACATGATATATGATCGATCAATTTTAAGAACACAGATATAGATCAACCATCTGTTTTGTAATACTTCCTATGTATATATACATGTATATGTATTAGTTTTTTTCTATACTATTCATGTTTATGACTGTAGTATGGCTTAGTCTTATTTTAAATTACATTAAAAAATTGTCAAATATATGACTTGGAACCCCCACTCCCAAACAAACTCAAATATAAACTGTTCCCCCCCCCCCCCCCCCTTGTCGAATGATCTATTAAAATCAAAATATAATTTGGGTGTCTAAAAACTTACATAAACTGGTAAAAAATGTTATTCTTAAAAAAATTATATTACACCTTGCATAATTGACAAATGATCTATTGAGATATGATCAGAGGTCATATTTCTACCTTGGGATCAATAAGTAGTATTCATTGACAAGTTAAAATTAATAACAATAAATTATTCAAATTATAAATGTTTATATCCACATTCACCCCCCCCCCCCCCCCCAATCTAATCTGGTTAAAAAGATTCAGTCTTCTTAATACATTCTTACATGTGTACAGTAGCACATTTTAAATCATTTCTTGATTGCTTTTTCTCTTGTGATTAACATTTTGGAAATTGCTTAATTCAATTTTTAAGATTTATAAACAAAATGTTATATGCATCACTTCCATGTGTATTCGCCTATTTGGGGCAATTGTAAAGTCTCCTAAACAAAGCAGTGACATATCATAAGGCTATGAATTACCCACATGGATCAAACACTACTGTATAACATATGAATAAGATAAAATACATTATTATGGGGGTTGGGGGGTTAAAGACAACACATGGGGGTCATTAATGTACTTTACACCATTTGATGCATCATGCATGCATAATGACATTAGAAGATATTTTGTATTTTCCTGTTTCGTGGGGTCAGAACAGTCCCATAAGGTCATGACCTACATTGTATTTGATGCATTATAATACATTAGGAAAGAAATACTCCTTCCTTCCTATTATAACTCATATAAATTGATAAGTGTCTACACCTACTTACATGTAATACACAAATTTAATAAGAAATTGTTTATACATGGTCAAAATTGGGTCAACTCAATAGTGCATGATCATGCAGTCTGACAAATAAAAAAATAACTTTTGCAACTAAAATGACAGAAACTTTACAAATGCGATAGGATAGGTAACGATGATAAGCTTATTTAAATATTAAAAGATGATGATACAGTATGCTGTCAAAGGGAGATCACATTTAGAAAGTGAAAGTAGAACTTATATATGCATGCTGGCATCTCATTATATTGCGCTACTGCTACTACATGTATTATGCTTACCTAAATTGGTCAACATCATAATGATAATCCAATTAAAACACAATAATGAATTCCTTTAGCTGATATTAACTAGGGGCCTAATCCTTTTCTGCATACGGAAAACACAGACATGTATGTATGGGTGTTGCTAAAACGCGGAACGAAAAACGGAACGGAAAGCGGAACGGAATGGAAAATAGCATCACGTTTATCGCTTAAAAAGGGTATAGACTGGCCAGAAACGATTAACTTTGTATCTTTTATTTATATCTAATGAATGATTATCAACATGTTGTTATCTTATTAATATTCATATGAATGTCTATCAATTATAGCATTGTATTCATTCGGCTTTAGTTGAGTACGAAACGGAAAAATCAAATGTATACGAATTGCGAAACATTTACATGATTAAACGAGTAAATTAGCTATAACTTTTTACTTATTTTTCTTATTTGGTATTGCTGGCATATCAGCGTAACGTACGCAGTTAGTGAAAGCGTTTTATGCGTGTTTTGAGTATTTTTATATTTCAAATATGATGATGTACATGTATATACTTACATCAACATTGAATTGCCGGTGTTCTAGACGATCTTTTATCATACAGACGATACAGTATCATTGAGATGGAAGAAAAAAAAAACCGTAGGACTGACGACATTAAAAATCAAAATACAGAAAACATTAAAATATACCCGGTAATTTGTGAAACTAGCAATTTGTGAAACTAGTATTTTTAGCAATGCAATTTTGTTTACGTTTGCATTACTAAGCAGTTGTTTATTCCAGCCGCTATAAACATATAATCCGAATAGAGAGCTCTAGACGTTGCCTAATTTGATTTTACGATTATATATTGGGACTATAGTATGTCGATCCCAAAATATTCATGCAGCACATTTGGACGATTTATAATGGAAAATGTTGACATCTTTTCTCCATTTGGAAGTCACTCAGAAGACCTTGCACAATTTTTCAACACTATAATCCGGGTCTGTTGAAATGCAAAACCCCGTAGACTTCTTTGTTTTTAGCCGTGTATTTATACCAGCTGATAAGCTAGAGAGGACGTTTTAAAGAAAGAATAATGAGAATGTGTAATGCTTCTAAAAGAGAATCGCTTGAACCCCGAGGTATATATAAATATACAGCAAAAAGTGAATCGAGGATATTTTGGGACAGAATATAGTGGCCAATGCATGTACTGTTAATTTTGAGGAAATAAATATTCTTGAATAAATAATCTAATATTGCTAATCTTTCAAAAAAAAAATAAAAAGGTACATAAAGTATATCGTTTTAGCATGATTAACAAATCTATGAGGTAAATAACATTATATAAGATTTTCCGTTTTCCCTTCCGTTCCGCTTTCCGTTCCGTTTTCCGTTCCGCGTTTTAGCAACACCCATGTATGTATACACGTGAACCCATCAAATCGAAGAGCTGGGTAAAACTAGTACCCGCTAATGAGACATGCAGACCTGTGTTGTGTACGTAACTTCAGACAAAGATCAGTCATTTGTAACATGCATGTATTTTTATGACCTATTCTTCAAATCCACTTGCACTATTTTATTAGGTAAATAACAGCTTTAAGGTGGTGCAGGACACCTGCATATTGTGATGTACATGTATACTTTCTATTGAGATAAGCAATAAAGTATATCAAATATTGATTAAATATTTACCCCCCCCAAAAATGTTACCTAACATTGAAGCGCAATGGGTTTGAGCGTTTACAAGTCTGTAAGAGCATTGGGGTCCAAGGTGTATTTTTGGTACTTTTACAATTGATATAAATGAATTTTCATGGGGAGGGGGGGGGGGGTCTGGACCCCTCACTCCCACCCCTTCTCTAAATCTGTGCACACGATGATGTTCATGTAGGCACACAGAAGCAAATCTAAAACCGGCAACCGCCACGGGGAGGGGGCATAATTTAATTTTTAATTTTGTTTATAATAATTATATAGACCATTATACTTTCTATCACATAAAATGTTAAGATTATTGATTAACTGAAAATTCAATGCAAACAGTTCTACCCCAAATTGCACATAAAGTGCTGCTCATGTCACGATGTGTATTATCATATGTGAAGGGATCTCATCCTTCAGTTATGAAAATTATGAATTTTAATTGTATTACCGGAGCTTGCATATAGCCTTCATTTTTAATTAAACTGGTACAAAACAGTGTTATTTAGGGGCAAACACATGGTGCGGGTATTACTGTCTAATGACAGCATCTAGTTATTATTGTAATCGGGGTGTTTAAAATACATTCTCTTGAGTAGAATAAACTATGTCGAAATAACGACGGCACACATTTTCTACGATAAGTACTTAGCATCTGTTGATAATGTTCACAAGTACGCGGAGATTTCTCCGACACTTAACTCCGCTTTAAGATTTCAAAAGACATGCTCTGTTTGACGATGGTATGAAATTTAGTTGAAAGTCAAAACTATGTAAAAGAACTTGCCATCAAGAGGAAATATCATGATTTGCTTATACTGATGCTACATTTGTATGTTGATAACACAAACCAGAATAGATGGTGTGATGTCATAGTTCAATGGCAGCGTCCATTATAGTGGCGAGAAACTTAAATTAAGCGATCGATTTTCTTGATTTATTCAATGTTCCGAGGGTTTTAATGAAATACAATTTACAGTTATAGTAGATGATAATTATTTGATTTATTTTAGAACATATTTTCATTTTCCTTGCCCTTTAAAAACTTCAGTTTCATCTTCTTCCTAGCAGTTAATAGATTAGCTGGTATATATATACCGACTCTACTTAACAGTTTTCGATCGTAAAGTTTTTTTTACTGAAGGCCGAGTACGGTTAATCTTTATAAATACATGCATGTAAATTGGTATAAATTATTAAAACAGAATGGACACGTAATATTATATAATAATGAATTGATGGATAAATTTCATTATAACTAGCATTTATAGCATAAAGGTGGCTTAAAGATCGTTTAAAGCTACCTTTAAGGTAGCTTGCGGGTTTACCTGCTTGTGAAAAAACCTACCTTGAAAATTTCTCCACGTGATCCATAGGTTTTATAATTTTATTTCTAAAAATTTATTTAAGATTCGTCTGCGCGGTAATAATGTTATTGTATTTCAAATACAGTGTCATTAATAAAATCAAGCAACGCCATTTCAATGAAATATATAGTAAAATGCACATTTTAACCGAGAAACGCATTACAAAACTATGCTCCAAACTTTTAAACGATTCAGACGAAATTAATCATTCTCAACACAAATACAGAAGAGATAATTATGAATCAATTCATAAAAAAAATATCAGTATGTGTTCTCGGCCAATTTTTGGCAAAAAAACTTTAAAGATTTAAAAGATTTCTCACAACCTTATATTTTCATTACGACGTTAGCCTGACGTCATCATTTCCTTACTTCTTAGAACACCAAAATTGAAATGCATTTATTGACAAGACTAGCTGTTTAACACATTTTACAACATGTAAATGCTTATTAGACATTATTGTGAATGTTAGCAAATGCAGTAAACGTAAGGCTGTAAAGATACAGAAAATTGCTATTTTTGTTTTTATGAAACTCTGAGTCAATCATTGCAAAAATAAAATGCTAGGCAACTACTGACATTATAAGTAAGTAATCGAATAAAACAGTTATCTCAAGCCAAAAGAAATTTAAGAATTTAATCGGTAGTACAGATAATTACGGAAGTTATAATTGTAAAAAAAAAAGCGAAGTTAATGCATTTATTCTATTTAAAACATGACTTTAAATGGAAGAGTTCTAACGCAAACTCATTCTTTATCTTTATAAAACAAAATGTGACAATGTATGTGACATCTTTAAATTTTCAGCACTTGATATTATGAATCTTTGTATAAACAGTCATAAACCGCATATAAGCTTTTTAAGATATTTTCTTTTATACTTCTAAATATCTCATTTGTCATTTAAAAAAAAAAAGTTTACTATGACGGTCAAATCTTTACATCGATTCCTATTGTGACGTCAGCAAACCTGCGAGCTACGTTAAGCATCTTAAAGTAACCTTTAAGTATATCTTAAAGATGATCATTCATCCTCTGAGAAATACGATAAAAATTCAATGTTAGGTAAACAAAGCTCGAGTATTATATTTGTTTTCAAATAATATAAAGGAAGGAATTACAATTTATTAATATTTCTTTGACAAAATGACGCGTGGTAAACAGGATAATATGATCAAACTTGTTCTTAAATAGCATCATCAACAAAAAATGTTACATTTGATTGTAACTTATACCAATAAAACACATATATAAACAATAACAAGGCTCGTTTACAAAACGAAGAATTTTAAACTCTGTATCTTGCTTGTAACTCAATATTTCATCTTCAAACTTTGACGAGGCATTTCAAATATATATCAATATTAACCATTCTAAACATTAAAATCGAAAAATGAAAATTGAAATTAACGTTAATAAATTGCTAAATATTTATGAAAAATTACCTTTGTCTTCTTCAGTCACTGTATTATGTTGATTATACAAGTTTTCCAACAGTGGAACCGCTGCATTAAGGGATAAAGAAATAAAGTTTATTGACATTTAAAAAAAATCTTTTTGGTCATACACAACTGATCACATTTGAAAATTTTCTGGGCAATGTTGCAACTATTAATGATACAACGCCGCTTTATGATTGAAATATCATTAAGCGTTGCAAATGCAAGGCATTATGCTATAAATTATCGCAAAAAAGGTAACATTTGATTGCAACTTAATACCAATAAAGCACATATGTAAACAATAACAAGGATCGAGCTTTGTTTAAAAAACACAGAATTTCAAACTCTGTTTCTTGCTTTTAACTCAATATTTCATCTTTAAACTTTGACGAGGCATTAAAAATATCAATATTAACCATTTGAAACATTTAAGACGAAAGATGAAATTTGAAAACTTGAGCTCAAATCATGATTAATTCCCCTTTAACGTTAATTAATTGCTAAATATTTATAAAAACTTACCCATTCCTTCTTCAGCCACTGTATTTTGTTGAATATACGAATTGTCCAACAATGGAACCGCTGAATTAGGGGATAAAGAGATAAAGTTTATTGACATTTAAAATAAAAAAAATTTAAGAAAATCTTTTCTTTGATACCTTTATCAATAAAATTTCAGCCGGATCTACTATTTTCGGCTGTTATTCTCAAGTATTTATAGAACAGGAATTTCCAAAATAATCACTGTCAACAAAATGTACAGTTATTATTCTTTGATTGTACGCAAACAAAATTTAACTATCTAAATAAAATGTTGAAAGTATAACCCTGATATATTAACAAAACACATCAATTGATTCCCAAAACAGAAAATAAAAGGTCTCCTAACGATGTTGTCTGTTTAAATCTGCTTAAGGTTACAGTCAACATTTCCGCCGAGGCTGGCTGCTCCAAGAATCATTAAATACATGTGTTCACTGCCACGGTAACATTGCTGTTCAAGTTTATAACGATTAAGAGTTTTAGATTATCGTAAATTAAAATTCAGAATACTTATGATAGCGTCGTTATAGCTTGTATACCCTCTCGATCCTTCATTCAGCGTGTTCGAATGCAGATATATAACCCCCCCCCCCCATTTAAGTTTAATAAAGAGCTTGAAAAATAAAGTGGAAGATAGTTGAAATCGTAAATCAAAGTACTGATAGTACTGAAAAGTGCTAACCCAGCTTCTGTTTGTATACTAGTATAAAAGATATATGTATATAACATTCATCTTCTGTATACGCAATATATTTCCTCATCACTGCGTGGCAGCCCCTGCAATGATGTATGTATGCCCCGTACAATAAATCCACAATAGCTCGTACTAGCCCGTGCAGTTATGTGCACAAACTCCGGAAACTGGTTCCCTAACCAGTTTAAATGATGTAAACTTCTGCTCATAGGGGGCGGTTATTCTTTGCACCGGAAGTAGTAGTCTAACGACAATAAAGCACTGAGCTATGCTTAGCGCTTTAAAAAGTGTGTAAAAGGTTATCACCAAAGTGATAGATAAACAGTAAAAAATAGAAATATAAATAAAAATAAGAAATAAAACATATGTAAAAATCGTACTTAAGCAGACATGCGCTTTATGTCTCTAACTGGAATATATAAACCAAACAATGGCAATATTTTCATTGAAAAATTGCGGAATACGCTCGTTTAGATGACGTCATACATGTAGATAAACAACTATAGGACATCGATAACAAATATCAAGAATAAAGTGACAGGCATCCTCTGTATAATGATTTAAGAGGATTTGCTATTTAAAATACTTAAAATTGGTGGTAGATATTTGACCACATTAAATATAGTCCATTAAAAAGAAATATGACACCACAACACTACAAGCAAACTGTTAAATGTCTAATCTTATAATACTTTTGGCAATTTAGTATATTCTGTATAATTTAACAAGAGAATGTAGTGAACTCATCGAAATCTCAGCATGAAACATTAGGTTTAAAATGATAATTGTGGTGCTATTACATTGCAAATTAACGCATATCATTATATTTACATCAATCGAGTATTAATCCCCACTATTTCTTACGGGAAATTGTAGCTTATTCATAGCTCTATAGAAACAGCGACTGAAACTGACAGGAAACTGACAGGACTGAAATCGACACGCTCTGTTTATCAATTAATTGAAACCTTTAGTGACCAAAGGAAAAGCACGCACTGCACGAAATCATCATCATGATGTCAGACTCCAAGTCTCACAGTAGACGACTTGGATGTTTCTTCTAGCTAACGTTAGGTACCTATGTACATTAACAGTAATTTAGTGAATTTTAATTACTTTTTATAATCAATTTATTATTCACGTGATCCTGTTCCCCTTTAACAAAAAGTTAAAATTTGACAAATGCTAAATAAAATAAGACAATTCGTTTCTTGAATGTGCGAATTTAGTTTTAATGCATTAAACGAGGAAGTTCAATTCATCCTCCCCATTTTTTTTTAAATTCAGTACTTTATCTGAAATTTTCATTTGGGTCAGTGGTAAAAATTGTAGTAAAACCAAAGACCAAAACTTAGAGATACATGTATGGTGTCCTGAATACCTACTCACTGGTTTAAGAAACTAATTGTTATCATTTTCCACTTAACTGCAACAAAAAGAATTAAGGCCATGAGCATAAATATATCATCCGATTTAGTTTAGATTTAGATTTTCTCCTTCTCAGTTAAATATCCAGCTATACAGTTTGTTTGTTTTTTCAATTTTAAAGAATATATTAAGAAAACAATTAAGAAAAAAATCGGACAGTGTATCTACGAAAATGAAAAAAAGTATGGTTCAACATTTTTACATTGTGTCATTAAGGGGGCATACATGTAGTCACGATTTAGGTCAAAATTTATTTTTAATATTCACAAAGCTTTAGTAAGGCATTTTAATTAGGCAACCAAAATTTGAGTGTCATTTGTTGAATTATAAGCGAGTCACAGAGCTTACAATTCTTTGCTATGTAAACAAAGCTTTTGTTTACATTTGGAATGTTGAAGTGAAATTTCAAGTTTTAGACATAAAATAAATGTGTTAACCGTTAGGAACTGGTTATTTATGCTTAAAATGAATAAGAAGATAGACAAATCAGCTTGAAAAAGATATTTTACTGGTAAATTGAACCTGTGTACACAAAAACAGGGCACGAGCCTTGTTTACATGACAAAGAACTGTGAGCCCTGTATCTTGCTTACAACTCAATGACTGACTCTCATATTTCATTTGATCATGCATTCTTGAAGCAATGTAAATAATAAAACAGAAAAAAAAAATTTGACCAAAATCGCGGCCATGCCCCTTTAATGTGTAAAGCGCAGGATAGCATCTAGTTATGTCCTTCGTGTATATCTAAGATGTAGTCAAAATGATGAATAGTTGCACATTTTCTCACAGATTTTAATGAGGTAAAATGTCATTGTGAGCGACGGCTGCGGACGTAGTTTTCTATTTTAAAAAAAACTACTGAACAATTGGTGTCTTCTGCTCATTTTTATGAAAAATACACTTTTTGAGACGTCGTTAAAAAAATGCTAAGTTTAAGATTTCAGGTAATCTGGTTTAAATAAATGTTACATTTCAATTTGTTGTGTAATTTGAAACGATCGTTTTAAAATAGGGAAAAAAATGACTGATACTGTACATACACATACTTCTTTATATCACAATTCATGTATGCCATTATCTATGAAAGTCCCTTTATCTGCTTTAGTTACAATAATCGCACTTATTATTTTTTTCGACAAGACCATATCTATACACATTTTATAGCTATTAACAATTCTTCTGCAAAAATTTTTTTTTTTCATACGAATTTTATTTAACAATATAAATCTGAACACAAGAACTTTAAAAAAATGCTTTACTTTGTTAAAATTTCTGTTTTATTTTAATTTGCCCTCAGAAGAAACGTATTCCCATTTTTTTCTGAAATTAAAGCCCCCTTCCCCCCCCCTCCAAAAACCGTCCATGCAAAAAAATTCCCCTCCCCTTTTGAACCGATTTTATCTTCAATTGATAAATCGCTTAAAAGTATGAGTCGTCACTCTATGTACTTGTATATACTACTGTTATTTGCAGCGCTCTACGGGAAAATAAGTGATTTACTATGGGGCGTTGCATGCAACGTACACACTTTCGGGAAGCGCTTTATTCCGTTAAAATTCCTGTAATAGTTTTATTTAAACAATAACATGGTTTCTATAGTGATTCATACGGGATATAAAAGTAGCGATCTGCATAAAAATACATAATCCGCGTTGACGGGATGCAAAACTTTTTTTGCAATGATCTGCAAAAAAAAATATTTTGCTTTTTATAATTGAAAAAATATTTAAAAGAAATAATTCATACAATGGTAATTCTGATGAGTTAACCCACCATCTGAAACTCACCGAAACTAAACTTCACAATACTTTACAAAAATACGCGTACAGTAAATTCAAATGTGTTTGCCCTACGCGTACTGTATGAAAACTCATGACTCACATTACGAGAAATAGTTCTAGTATTATTTGTAATGGCATCAAATGCAAGGTCAGAATTGTCCCTCTATTCACTTCTCAGTTTTCGACTCATATTTGAATTTTCAGTCGATGTAAATATAGTATTTGGAAATTAAACTTCTGACCCATTACTATAGCATTTGTGAATTTACGATGATATATACAGTGTTTGAGAATTTGATGCCAAACCTTCCTTGGTTGTATCCACAGTATATAGCTTTAGGTTTTCAATGAATGGATTTAGTTCGTCGTTATTAATCTCTATATCAGGCTCTTTTTTCCCCTTTAAGAAATCTGCGAAGACAAAAAAGAACGACAAAAAATATAATAACAAATATCTTGCATTGCAGAGTCAATTCTTCCAATAAACTGTGTTACTATAGGATTGGTTTGATATATAAATATCTCACTTAATATGTATTTACGAGATACAATTGGATCATTTCGATAATAGTCACCAAATTTCTAATAATCAAGTTATTTGTTTTAATTATTAAATCCTCATTGACCAATACAGATCCCGATTTAATCAAAATTCATAATTCAATTGAGCTTAGTTAACAGAGGGGAATGTGAATTAATTAACAATCGTACTTCTTCTTCTACGGCAGATATACAAAATGATGGAGAATGACACAACCAAAATGCAGATAACTGCTCCTAAAAGAATCTCGATGAATCTGTCGTTGGAAAGCTTATTCTGTACATGTATATGTTTCGTAGTTTCTTTGTATGTTATAGTAGAACTGTCACTCCATTCCCGGTAAGTTTCCTTTGGATAAGTTATTGTTGTGCTTTTAAAATAAAAAACGTGCTTTTAAAACAAATTGCACTTACACATTTTTATTAACAAGGTACATAAGCTTATTTCCAAATTATTTCCAAATAACTTCGAAAATGCTACACCGTGTCAATGCGAAGATAGTTACAATTAATAGATATATGGGTAGGTATGTTCAATTAACATCTCAGGGCGAAGGTAAATACAATGAACAACACAAAGCGACAACCCTATCTGTTCACTTTGCAGCATGTAAAACATATTCAGATTGAAACCTCAGTATTAATAGAATACACATATATCAAAGCAAATCTATGATAAAAGAGAAATTCACCGACCGAGAAATTATCAGCTCTTTTAAACCATTTTACCATAAAAGTATGCGATTGTTAAATAACTTTAAGAATTAATATGCATCTTACCTCTCACAAGATGGCTCGGCAAGGAAACATCCATCTTTAATAGATATACAAGTTGGATCTGTAAAAAACAGTTTAATCTATTAAACTGTTTTATCCAAGTCACTTATGCATGAGTAGGTTTTTATGTAATTTATAAAATTGAATATATCTCAAATTTAAGAATTTTTTAAAAATATATTGGTCGTCTACTAGGTTCAACATGTTGCATAACATACAAAATATCCATTTCAACTTGTCAGAATCAATTCATTCTTCAAAATGTTTTCATCTAAATGACTTTAATAAAGTAAACAATTCGTAATGTACAATATCATTTGAAAGATTTCTCTTTTTTATCCACTTTAGTTATGTCTTGAAATCTATCGATAATGATTGAATATTAATTATTTGATGAATTAATACGTTCATTTAACTATTCCATTAGGACGAGGAATGTGTGCACCCAAGTTTGTTGGTTAAATCATTTTCATTTTGACACTAGATTTCAATTTTGCCTTAATATTAAACCATTTTCAACAGCCGTTCAAAGATGGAAAAAGAAGTGTATCTCACAAAGGTGTTTGGTGTCTTAGACAAACTACCTAGGCGGTCCAAAACAAGTAATTATGTGATTTAGTTCGATTAAAAAAGAATTCATTTTAAAATAAAATTTTAAAAAGTTGTAGTTTAACAAAGATTAATTAAACTTTTGCCAAATTGTGAATTTTGTATGGTTATGTAACAGTTACTGTTATTCATTAAAGTGATAATGAATTGAATTTATTTTTAATTAGGACTGTCCTTTATAGCCTCTACATATTTCTATACATGTAAATGTAATGGAGTCGAATAGTTTACAATTCATATTGTTCATGTACTTAATAGATATTTATTAGAAAGTGCGTGCCTGAATATTAACTTTTATGCATAACGCAATATTATATGTTGAATTGTTTACATCATAACGTAAGAGATATTGCCTTGCAATTCAACTCCTCTTTCATAATTGCTTTATTCAAAAAGAATTGATAGATCGAATTACGAATCATTTATTAATAAACAAAAACAATGTGAACTTACAATTATATACTTCAGATGTAAAGTAATTGGAATCAGGACATCCATATCTGAAGTGACTGCAGTTGTATGAATATACTCTCGAGTATCGTTTGTAAAGGTAAAGGCATATGCCTGAAAACATAGGATTGTTTAAAATAAAATTTAGTTTACATTAAAATAAGGTGTTGCTTTACTTTCTTTGGCTGGGTTACCTTTTGTAATTAATATCCGAGGATACACGTAACAAAACTCTAACAGCTCTGTGAAGTTTTCGTTAGGTAAACATGTGTAGCCATTACTCTGGGTACAGTTGATAATAGAAGATCTCTCGTTCCACTCAGCATTATTTCGGGGACAGCTTTCAGTTGAAAATACCGGGAATTCATAGCCCTCAAGCTTTCTCTGAAATTAATGTCAATTAATTTAGTACACAAAACTTTATATTTACATTCCACATTTTTTTTGCTTGTAAAGTGTGTTGAAAGCTACGTCAGTTATAACACTGTAATGCACACAGGGTACTCAAAGGTTAAAATGACGAGTTTTATAATGACGTCACAAACGTTGAACGCTGTTTACTTCAACGTCACAGGCGAAAATCAAAGTTCACGCTTGCGGCTGTTACTGTGGCTCTTCCATTAATATGAACTTACCCTTAGGAAAAGATAGGAATTTAAAGGTATAAATCACATTTGCAGACAATGCATGAAGTTAAATTAATGAAAATATAAGCATTAAATCATGATTCTTTTTAAGTATACAGTCTCATAACTGCAGCGATATTTGCATACAAATTTTCATAACGCGCTAACACTCGTTATGAAAATATATCTGCACACAGCGCTGCAGTTATGAGACTGTGTACTTCAAAAAATCATGATTCAATGCTATATTATGCACTAAACTTATATATATATATATATATATATATATATATATATATATATATATATATATATATATATATATATATATATATATATAGGTAAATCCAGAAAAAAATCACAGTGGTCGGATAAGATATAGAAAACTTAAATGAATAAAAACACAAAGTCCGAGTAAAACAGAAGCGCTTTCATTTTCATCTTCAGATGTTTTACAACTGTTGTAAAACATCTGAAGATGAAAATGAAAGCGCTTATGTTTTACTCGGACTTTGTGTTTTTATTCATTTAAGTTATTTATATATATATATATAAATATATATATATATATATATATATATATATATATATATATATATATATATATATATATATATATATATATATATATATATATATATATATACATATATATATATATTAAAAAAAATAACAACACTAATCGCAAAACGTAAGAGCTTTCATTTCTTCCTCTTAAGGAATGAATTCAAAATTTATTTGTTTTATACGATATAAAATGGTTTGGGGCAGTTTAATTACGCTTATAATTAAACTGCCCCAAACCATTGCGCTTAATAAAAAAGCGTAAACTGTTTCAAACATTTTTATATTGTATAAAACTTATAAATATTGAATTCATTGCTTATAGCGAGCGCAGCGAGGCGGCGCGAAGCGCCGCTCGCCTAGTGAGCTCCATAGACAACGTGTACGAACTGAGAAAATTCGAATTGAAATCTGCACATTGTTCAAAGAAATGTTTATGAGGCCACGTGAAAAAGTTCTACATATCCCAGTAATCCTTTGCGGTGCATAGCGATATGGTGGAACAGGAAGAGTTTCGAAGGAAAATTCTTACCTCGTAATCATATACATCTATTTCATTTATAACAACTAAAATTCTTTAAAAACACTAAAGTAAACAACACATATGCTTACGTTAAAAAACTGTACCTATCTGAATTTTTGCTGACATATGACGTCATTTTCTTTCCCGAATTATTCCGACAATATACAAGATCTGTCGAGCGCAAAAGAAAGTTAAGTATGACGTCACAGTGACTTCGCGCAGGTGAATCAAGCATATATAGGCCTACTTGGTGTAACGTGTAGTAAGTACTCAGTATTCCCGAGTACCCAAACTCCGTCACCATAAGCAGAAAACCTCCCGCGTTTCTCTGTAAATTATTTTTTGTGGTTTTTATCATTTGCAATCACTAAATATAATCTGAAACAATATAATTTATAAAATTATTAAAAAAAAATATTTTAATTTTTTTAAGGAATGAATTCAAAATTTATTAGTTTTATACGATATAAAATGGTTTGGGGCAGTTTACGCTTTATAAACCGCGGAGCGGTTTATCAAAAAGCGTAAACTGTTCCAAACCATTTTATATCGTATAAAACTAATAAATATTGAATTCATTCCTTATAATTTAATTTATTTGCTATCAATTGTTGATAAAAACAGTCATTTGATATATAAAATGACATCAAATTGTACAAAGTTCAAACGTAACGTCAGGCGGATTGATACGTTTTTGACGTAAGTCTTACTATGACGTAGGCAACATTCTTTATACGATATAAAATAAATTTTTCAACCAATCAGAAAGCGTGTTACAACCAGAATTAAATTATATTCATATAAGCCCTCTGAATACGACGTTTATCACGCGTGCTTATTATATCTTATGAACCTAACTCCGTCACCCACATGCTCTATGATATGGCAGGGAATGAAGACACATTAACAATTTAGTTAAAACTCCATTTGTATCTAGGCCAAGTTATAATAAGTAAAAATGGTGCATACAATTTAAATTGAATTTAATTTCATCGAAATGAAATGATCGCCAGAATAAAAAATGAGTCCATGTAACAACAATCACAATGGCCTTTCAGAATGTATGGATGCCGTTTGATTTATGTCCTTACATATTTAAAATATTTTATATCATTAATTAATATATTACTTATTATATTATTTATTTATAACATTTTTAGAAATGTAGCATATTCTAAATAGTGATATACCGGATATATCTCTATCCTACATAAGGCAAAAGTATCGGCATGAGCGATTTGACGTTATCATCAAGAGTAGTGCATAAAGGCTATTGCGGACTGAAAAAATGTATTAATTACCTTAATCAAAAATGTATTACATGTGAAATGTTTCATCTTGACCTCTCTAAAAATGGCTGACCACCGTAAATGATCGAATGGGCCCGCATGTCAGAAATATCGATATTTTAGTGCACCCGTGAAAAAGTGTTAGCTGAAATCACACAATTAATGGTGCATACAATGAGCAAGGTTTAATTCTGTTATATTTTGACACATTCTTAACTTTTACCGTTGCAAATTGTTGACATTTGATTAAAGATTTTTGACATGTAAAAAATGACGTCATAATCGAACTTGATTTTAAACGGAGAGGAGTTTCCCGACAGTGACGGAGTTAGGGGGCTATCCGATATCAGTATAATCTAATTCTGGTTGTAACGCGCTTTCTGATTGGCTAAAAAATTATTTTATATCGTATAAAGAATGTTGCCTACGTTATAGTAAGACTAACGTCAAAAACGTATCAATACGCCTGACGTTACGTTTGAATTTTGTACAATTTTACGTCATTTTAAAGGTCAAATGGCCGTTTTTATCTACAATGAAGAGTAGAAAAATTAAATTATAAGCAATGAATTCAATATTTATTAGTTTTATACGATATAAAATGGTTTGAAACAGTTTACGCTTTTTTATAAACCGCTTCGCGGTTTATAAAGCGTAAACTGCCCCAAACCATTTTATATCGTATAAAACAAATAAATATTGAATTCATTCCTTAAATTAATGGTAACTCTTCGGCTGATTAGTTTTGTTTTGATCATATTTTTTTGCTAAGTAAATACACATGCAAGTTCCATACTTAATTTACTATCATATTGGTCCAATTGTAATATGCCTGCGTGAGGTAGGTGACAAAAATTATTCAAAAAATGTCTACAACGCATATATAGCATACAAAAATTAACAAAATGATAAACGAATTGATGATACAGAGGAAAATAACAACAAGAAACAAAATGGGAAATAGCAGTTTATTGTTTACTGATTTTATTGATCATTATTAAAAAGTAAAGGAATGATAAGATATGATTGTCTTTTTAAAAAAAAATAAACATCAAACGGCTTTGATTCAACATATTTTAATAAGTCTGTTTTACATTTAATTTATGCTCAGTGGTAGCATGTTTGAGTGTATTAGCATAGAATGGACAATTAGAATAAATTTTTGATAACTTTGGGTTCCTTGTGGTGATAAAAGTTTTCGAGACAAAGCCAAAGTTTTTAGGTTAAAGCAAGTCCACGGGTTAACGTTGCATTTAACAATGATGTTTGGTTCCTTCTGCGCTCGCCCGAACGGTGCACACCGTAAAACATATTAATTTAATTTTTTTTACTCTTCATTGTAGATAAAAACGGTCATTTGACCTTTAAAATGACGTAAAATTGTACAAAATTCAAACGTAACGTCAGGAATATTGATACGTTTTTGATGTTAGTCTTACTATGACGTAGGCAACATTCTTTATACGATATGCAATAATTTTTTAGCCAATCAGAAAGCGCGTTACAACCAAAATTAGATTATAGACGTTTCACAATACATTTTTTAAAAAATTAGTGACGTTAACATCAATGACGTTATACGAACAATACTATGACGTCACAATATAGTAACAGTTTATATTACGCTATTATTACTTATTAGGTTAGTTACTGACTCGGACTGAAATGTCACACTTTCATTGGATTAAACATGGCACGTGATTGCCTCATATATCTCTATGTAGGTTCTTTGAGGATTTATATTAGGCAATATGGCCGTAATTGGCCGCCGCCTCACCTACTCATCTCGATATATCATATTATTTAACACAGAAAGTCCTTAAAATATTTAGAGTAGTTGCCCTTTGGAATTATTTTTAAATTAGAGTAGTCGCCCTTTGAATATTGACGTCACATTGTTATGTCTGGAGCAGAGCAAAATGGCAGCGCCGAAATTTGCTCAAATCTCTGCAGAGGTTTAAAATTGAATAGCAACAAAACATTGTAAGTAATATGAGTGAAGCGAAGATTTTTTAAGTGTATTTGAAAGGTGGTATTGATATTTTTTTAGAGTTTAAATGAGTTTAACTGGACGAGATGTAAGGCATCTTGTACATGGCTTTGCGTAGATCACCGCTATTTGTGAATGAATATGTCGCTTGATAGGCCTCGGGAAAACAAAACACTTATTAGGTTAGTTACTGACTCACTACGGAAATATATTGGGTTGATCAATCTCATAGACGGCTCGGCTTCGCCTCGCCATCTATGAGATTGATCAACCCAATATATTTCCGTAGTGAGTCAGTAACTAACCTAATAAGTAATAATATTGGGTTGATCAATCTCATAGATGGCGAGGCGAAGCCGAGCCTTCTATTAGATTGATCAACCCAATATATTTCCGTAGTGAGTCAGTAACTAACCTAATAAGTGTTTTGTTTTCTCGAGGACTATCAAGCGACGTATTTATTCACAAATAGCGATGATCTACGCACAGCCATGTACAATATGCTTTACATCTCGTCCAATTTAACTCATTTTAACTCTTCAAAATTTTCATCTCACCTTTCAAATACTCTTTCAAAATCTTTACTTTACCCATGTTTACTTACAGTGTGTTGTTGCTATTTAATTTCAAATGTTTTCTCCCTTTCCTCTGCAGAGATTTGATCAAATTTCGTCGCTGCCATTTTGTTCTGCTCCAGACAAAACAATGTGACGTCAATATTCTAAGGGCAACTACTCTAATTTTAAAGAATTTCAAAGGGCAACAACTCCAAATACTTTAAGAACTTACAGCATGCAGTTTATGTATAAAATACTATGAAAGGTCGAAATGAGTAAGCGAAGCGTCGAACAATGACGGCCATATTGCCTAATATTATTTCTCACAGAACAAATATAGATATATATGAGGCAATCACGTGCTATGTTTAAACCAATGAAAATGTGACATTTCAGTCCAAGGGAAAACAAAGGGCCTATAACTTTATTCTATGATTAGAGAGGTTGAGATTTCAAACGTGTACGGGTACGTGTACGTTTACTAGGGGAATCACCTAAATTCTTCGCATATTACGTCATCGGTTTTTGTGACGACATGATTTCTACGCGTTCTCTAAACTTGTAGAGTGCTGACTACACGTAAGTACAAACTTGTAGCTTTTACAATAAAAAATAATCTAACTGATGAGTGAATATGCTCTTGTAATGCATTAAATAGATTTTTAAACTTCATTTGCATGTACATTTAGTAGAAATTCACAATTTTTTACAAGTTATTTAAGTAAATTCATGTCACAAAACTGCGTCGAGAGGCCTTAAAAATCATCAATCGCCTTTCATATCATAAAACATTTGTATAATCCTTAAATACAGAAATAGTCAATTAATGTTTTATTTATGAATTATTTGATTAATTGTGTATCTGTAATGTTGATGGAATTCGTATCTGCGATTTTTGAAAGTGTGACATGTAGTTGGAAAGGGGGTGGGGGGTGGGGGACAGGGGGTCATACCATATCAATTGACACAAAAAAATATTAATCAAATTAAATGCGATATCATTTTAAAGACTAACTAATTGTTTTGAATATTAGAAATATTTTTTGCAGAATATGGATTCTGGGAGAAAATAACAATTTAAGTTTTCTGAACAGGACGACACAAAAATGTTACGGTAAGAATGCATTTCAACATTAGATTTTGTAAATATTAGCATGCGCGGATCCAGAAAGTTTTTCCACGGGGGGGGGGGGGGGGCGTCCAAATTGAAAGTAGGGGGGCTACACTAATCATCAGAAATCTTGACAAGCCAAAAAAAAAATTCCCCAAATCATGAAATTCCTAATCCGGGCGGGGGGGGGGGGGGGTGCTATACCTATAACTGCAATTTTCAATATCACTTTTAATATTTCCGCTTCAGACCCCTTTGCAAAGCATACATATGTGTTTTTCCGGGGGGGGAGACATATTTGCGATAATTTTACTATGTAAATTTAATAACATTCCTTTTTCCAAGGGGGTCCGGATCCCCCCCCCCCTACATCCGCGCATGATAAGCGAACTTAAATAGTTATTTTATAACTAATTACTGCCATCTAAAAACAATACAATGGGTCAAAATTTAAACCGTTTAGGATCATTCACAATTTCAAAAAAATCTTTAAATAAAACCTCCATAAAAAATAATAAAGTATAACACGTTTTTCAACCTAAATTCATGTATGAACTCCCGTGTCTGATTAGAAGTACCTGAGGTTGTTAAGCGATCGCGACTTTATACAGAATATTTTCTCTACTGCTGAATGTTGAAATTAGATTTTTTTTCATATAGCAATATTATCCGTCCTTTGTAGAGAGGTCATTAGTAGAAACCCATTTAAGGACAGAGGGAAATGGCTAGAAATATCGTTGGCTTTACCTATGAGTGTTGATGCGAGAAGAGTGAGGGAGAGGACCGTTCTTCTAATGGAACAAAGAAGAAAGGCGAATAGTTCATCGCTCAAAAAGTATAATTATCGGAATTACGATAGATTTTGTTTGTTTAATTTTTTATTTTTTATTTTTTTTTGGGGGGGGGGGGGGGTGCGGAGAGTTACTACTCATTTTGTTATGTAACAAAAAATTAACTTGAGGAAAAAGGATTGTGAAACAGAAAAATGACATTTTTAAATATTTACTCAGGTCGGGTGTAGATGAAGTTTATGGGGAAAAGGAAATTCTCCTTGACGAAATCTTAGACCTGGCAAATGATGAAGAGGAGAAAGAGAAAGATGACAAATCAAAAGCTATTAAAGAAGAGGTTCTGTGCAAAGATATCAGAAAACGAGCTCTTGACAATTTGACACCCTCAAAAAGTGGTAAGTGGTATGAGAGAGAGAGAGAGAGAGAGAGAGAGAGAGAGAGAGAGAGAGAGAGAGAGAGAGAGAGAGAGAGAGATTACTTTATCATGGTTAATCATTCAGCGTAATACATGAAGAAGTTCAGTATATTGGTGTATCTTTGCTAGAGCTAGGTTTTGTACATTGTATTGAGTGTCTTCGCTTTAAGTCAATTACAAAAAAAACTGTTATTTCAGACGAAAACCTGAAGAAAATGCCAAAGAAATCAGCATCAGTTATGTCATTTTTGAAAGAAAAGGCGGAACTTGAAAGACAGTCAAAGGAAGATGAGCTTGCGCTTCGTCGCGAACAGTTCAATTTAGAAAAAGAGCGGTTTGAGATTGAAAAACAGGAAAGGCTCCAAAAGCTTGAAAGGAAAAAACAGCAGTCGAAATTAATGTTTGAGCTGTTTTCCAAATGTCTGAATAAATAAATTACATGCGAGTTAATTACTTTCAAAGCTATACACGCGGCCAAAACACATAATTTTTTAATAGTGAGATAGAATGAAAATGAAACTACTAATACAATAATTACATTAAAAAACGTGTTTGTATCGATTGTCGTATTAAGTAGAAACCTTGTGTTTAATTACAATGTATATTTTGTGTTGCTTAATTTTGCTTTCTAAAGGTACATAATCGAAGACTATGTGCATTGTAAGCATATAGCATATTCATTTTTTAGCACTCTGTAATTTTTCCCCCATATTTTATAAGTCAATTAAAAAGATAGCTGCAAATATCTCGACGTGGGGCCAATCGTTTGCGATTTTCCCGATGCCCCTTGACAGAATGAAGGGCGGCTTTTTTTAAAATTGGTATTTATTGTTGGAGTCCAAAGATACATCTTTTATTTTAATATAAAGTCGATAACATTTAAACGGAATTGAACGAAAATGTATAAATTTCCCAAAAGTGTTAACTTTATATTTTTTTTTTCTAAACATTTTAATTTGTCTTGATATAGTAAAATGGCAGCGTGTATAGCTTTAAACAATTTACTTTTTTGTGTCTCAACACTAGTTCAGGAACAATAAATTTCACAATGTTTATTGTTTTTACTTATATTACACTTATTTTAATGAAAGTATCTATTACGCATTTACAGTCACCATGAAAAATTGTTGCAACAATTTGGATTCAAGCTATCATCAAATCTCCTTACACCCCGGATTGGCAAAATATACAAATCATGACATGTATTCCTCAAGTGCAGGGGGTGAAAGATAGAAATATTCACTGGTCACACTGCCGTACAAACAAGTATGGCAGTTGGTGAGCAAAGAGGCCACTAGATAATATTTCGCCACAGGTTGTAAGAACAGCTTTAGGTTTTTCTTATAATCAACAAAAGCAAACAGAGAGAGAATTTTTCCAAAAGTCCACTCAACACTTGACCGAAGTTTTGACATTCTACCGTTAAAAATCCTCTCCTGGTCGCTGAGTATGGCTCCTTTGAATGGCGTAATAAGATGTACACGCAAAGGAAAGGCAAGGTCGCCATATAGAGAGAAAACCGTGCCGTCGGGCATTGCCATGTACTGCTCAAGTTTAGGCAGAAGTTCGCTCATTCTTAACATTGCAGAATCATGACGTTTTGCCTCTATAGGGCCATACATATTGGCAATCAACCCGTTTGGTATTACTACAGATTGGAATTTAAGGCCATGCACCCGTTTGTGTCCACTGTAGACGAGTTTTTGGCTAACAGAAGGTCTACATATTGGCCTTACAGTCCCGTCTATGAAGCCCCAGCAATGTTGAAGCGGCCCGCCGATATCCGATATCGCATCTGCGTATTGTTGCAGGTGTTCCTCATCCAGCCAATTCTGATTCAGATTACTTAACTTTCCAGAGTGTTTGATGTACAAGTAATCCAGAACAGTGTTGGCAATGTACGACAGTTCCGATTTTGAACGGTTAAATAATGGTTTCATGTCTTCTAACCTGTTCGGATATGACAAACGTCTGAGCAAAATCAACATACCCTCATGTGCAGTCACCCGAGTACCATTTGGACACAGGAACTTCAATGGCAGAGACAACGCATTGCAAAGACGAGAAATGTCATTCCTTTGAAGCGGAAAAATGAGTAAAACTGCTCATCAGATAGATCATCAAGATTCAAACATGGACCTTTTACGTCGTCTTCGTTTAAAAGAGTAGATAAAAGCATCAAATCGTCGTCTTCACATAAAGATGAAATATCTAAAGCATCTGCCATGTTTTACGTAAACGCAATGAACGTAAATGACGTCATTTCTGAGGTCACAATAACAAAGTGCTCGAAATTTACGTTCACGTTTATATCCTACAAGTTATGAAATCTCAACTGATTAATTACAAAAACGTGTACGTGTACGTGTAGTTATAACACACGTACACGTACACGTACACGTTTTAAATCTCAACCTCTCTATTGTCTCCTTCAATAAGCATTATGACGTCATAGTATTATTGTTGACCTTATCACTAGGGGCGCTTTCCATTAACGTTGCCTCGCCGGCGACGTTATTGGGAAACGGTGACGTAAATGAAACGGTTGGCAACGTCACAATGCCCCAACAAGGACTATTGCAGCTTAAGGTAGCTCGCGGGTTTACCTGCTTGTGAGAAAACCTACCTTGAAAATTTGTTCACTTGATCCATAGGTTTTAAAGTTTTATTTCTAAAATTTATTTAAGATTCGTCTGCGCGGTAATAATGTTATCGTGTTTCAAATATAGTGTCATTAATAAAATCAAGCAACGCCATTTCAATGAAATATATAGTAAAATGCACATTTTAACCGAGAAACGCATTACAAAACTGTGCTCTAAACTTTTAAACGATTCAGACAAAATTAATCATACTCAACACAAAAACAGAGGAGATGATTATGAGTTTACTATGACGGTCAACTCTTTACGTCGATTCCTATTGTGACGTATGCAAACCCGCGAGCTACGTTAAGGTAAGGTTTGCGGTTACAGGGAGATAACTCACATTGTGACGTAACACCAACTACCCTTTATTTCAGTTATGACGTCCAAATTTATATGACGTCATAATTGATTTCAGTTTTGTTTATTTCGCGGGTTTTTTTTAGTTTCAATGAAAAAATAAGAGGACACAAGCATTTTATTAATTTCCACGAAAACGAAATCCGCATCATATGGTTTTGAATTGTGTTTTAGAAACATCAGATTACACATATTCTAAGATACGTTTTTCCTGAAATCGGTGGACTTGGAAAGGTTTCAAATAAGATGTTTTCGTTTACATAATAGTAGTTCAAAATTAAGACTTTTGTTGCATTTTATTTTATTTTTAGATAGTTCATCAAAAAACAATAAAAGTGAATCATGATATTAATAGTGATATTATTTTCGAACATTTTAAGCATAAATAACCCCCATAATAGTCACATATAAAATGTACATATTTTCACGAAATTGTTAACATTTCATTAAATGAAAATTGGAAATCATGAACTTTGACCTTTTGTAGTTATAAAACGGGACGGGCAAAATTCATTTGAATTTCATGAGAAAAAAGACTTTAGTATAGTGAACAAAATGGTATGTAACTTTGGTACAACCTCTAAAAAATGCAAGCCGCAAACCTTACCTTAAAACTGATACTTATCATAGGGAGCTTTCCATTTACGTTGCCTCGCCGGCGACGTTATTGGGAAACGGTGACGTAAATGAAACGGTTGGCAACGTCACAATGCCCCAACAAGGACTATTGCAGCTTAAAACTGATACCTATCTTAAAATTTGATCCAGAATTTTCGGCTATTTGCAGATTTAATGTTTTCAATTTAGTAAAACAAATTGCAGTTTTAGAAATACTGGTTTTGTAGAATATGATAACCTCGACGCCATATTGTTTCCTAATCGGCAACGGTATATTGCGTTGCCACAATCGCTCGCCGGCAACGCGCGTTCCAGCAATTGGCAACGAAGGCAACACCGGCAAATCCGGCGATGCCGGTTAAATGGAAAGCACCCTTACAATTTGATTCAGAAAGTTTGGCTATTTGCAGTTTTGATGTATTTCAATGTAGAATGACAAATTGTGGTTTTAGAAATACTGGTTTTGTAGAACATGATAACCTCGACGCAATATTGTTTCCTAATCGGCAATGGTAAATTGTGTTGCCACAATCGTTCGCCGGCAACGCGCGTTCCAGCAATTGGCAACGAAGGCAACACCGGCATATCCGGCGATGCCGGTTAAATGGAAAGCACCCTAGGTAACGTAGTTACGTCATAGTTTTAACGACTGTAAAACGTCTGAAGATTTTTAACAATGAAAGCGCTTATGTTTTGCAGTTAGTGTTGCTTTTTTTCTTTTATTATATTTTCACCGGACACTGAGAAAAAACTTTTGTGATTTGGATATATATATAAGGAATAAGGAATCATTCTTTGAGTATTATGAGGTGATAATTTTCGTCGGGGCGTGATCAAATCCAATAAAGCCCGAAGGGAATTATGATAGATTTGATCACGCCCCGACCGAAATTATCACCTCATAATATTCAAAGAATGGTTCCTTATTACTTATATCTATATAATTTTAAACCCTCGTACGATTAAATATCTAAATATATGTAAGCAAACCCCGCTGGTGCCTTAATTTGGCTTTATGAGTTATATAGTACAAAATCGATACGTAGTGTTATCACAGGCAAAGACACTGGAATATGTAAATATATACATATATATAATATGTATTACAGTGCGACCGTTGGGCGAGCGCAGCAGGTGATCAAAAAATGAATTATGATAAATCAATAAAAATAAAAGTAGTGACGTAAAGTAAATGAATTTGAATGCAAAATAAGATAAACATACCTATTTTTTTCCAGTAAGATTTTTTTTATTTATTTATATACTAGTCGCACGCCAGTATAGAATTTATCTCAGATAAAATGTTGTTGAATAATGAAGATTTTAACATAATGTACATTGCATTTTATTTCCTCTTTTCTCGCAGCAGACATTTTTCTTAAACTTACATATAAAAATTGACATATCAAAGAGTCCCCCCTCCCCCGTTTAAAAAAAAATCAAATTAACGTATAAAAAAATTGTTGATCATATAAGGAAAATGGACCCCCGGGAGCATGTAATAAATAGATGTAGTAGTGAAAATAAAGACACTTTGAGCAGCTAAAGAGCTAAAGGCATACTACGCACTCCCCATTCCTCACCCCGATTAGAATTTTCCTGATTTTGAGAATTTATTTTTTCTTTTTGCTTGTGAAGATTGTTTGAATGATGTTGCCACGCCCCCTTTAAAAAAATCGTTCCTGGAAACTACCGTTAATGTAGTGAATAAAATAAATGTGAGCATTCATCCAAATGAGAGCAAGTTACAGCTGTTTCCTATCTCTGAAGAAATGTCCCGATTCGTTAGCTCTGCAAGATTTTGAGAAGATTTTGGTATTTATGTTTCAGCAGATTTACAATAACTACTTAGAGTAGTTTCCCCTTATTGTGACGTCAAAGTTCACGTCGGTCAAGTGTCGTCTGTCTCTTTAAAAGCACACTGAAAAAACTACGCTAAAAATACTGTTTTGTTTACTAAAGAAAGCATGATGTTCTGGAAATTACACAATTTATCTGTTTCTCAGAAGTTTTACTTTGATTCTCGCGAGATGGTATCCAATCTAGTGAGATCGACCGACATTGAGGAATTGCATTGTGGGTCGAAATTTACTGACGCCGAAAAATTCTGTGGGATCAATGTGTAAGAAATCCATTGTGACGTCACTCGAAAGGACGATAACTCCGTTAGTCTTATGTAATGGAATTTGCGTTGTGTAAGCAGTAACAATGCATGTACTTGTTCTCGTAAGAGTGTGAAAATGGAAAACCATAATTACAGGGAACTACTGGGACGATTAAAACAAGGCATTACTGGTCCGATTTACTGACGCCAAAAAAATCTGTTGAATGAATGCGCAAATAGTCCGAATTTTCTATTCACACACGCTTTAATTTGCCGGTAGAGCTCGCTTCGCGCCGGCGAGCTGCGCCCGCTATAATTATTAAAATGAAAAAAAAATAGCAACACTAATCGCAAAATGTAAGTGCATCATTTCTTTCTCAGACGTGTCACAATACATTTTGTATAATTATGTAAAGAATATGGTAAATCAATATATCTTAAAGAATGACATTGAATTAAAGTTTTACATAATCACAGATGAAAGTAGAAACCTAGCTTTCGTATGAAGAAATGTGATTGTCCTCTTAGTGCACGCCGTAAAAACTGTAATTGTTCATGCTTAGAAGACTTTTAACGTAGCTAGGGATAGGAATTTCAATGGATTATGATAAGTACACTTTTAGTGTAAACTGCATGGTAGTATGAAAACAATATTGCATGCACAGTGGAGTGGGGATTGGGCGGGGGATGATTGATCTTGTTTATCTGGTTGGGGTTAGGGGTCTGAGTCCTACCATCTGTAAATGAAAATCTGGTTCTTATATAAGTTTGAATTTTTCAGGATGAGTCGGTGACGGGAACCCCCCTCTTGATCTGCTACAATGCAAACATATTAAAGTCTGTCCCTAGTTATTGTTTCCATCGCTTTTTGATGATTTTTAATAAAATTACACATACCTGTGAAAGAAATACAGTTGAAATCGTTAAAAAGGAAATATATCCAAGATATCTTCATTGAACTTTTCCCTTTTCACTCAGAAAAATTCACAGGAACAAAAAACAGATTCCTTACGGAGATTTATAATGGGGAATGTTTACATCTTTTCTCCATTCGGAATACACTCGGAACACATCGCGCAATTTTTAAACGTTATCATCCGGGCTTGTTAATGGCTGTTGCAATGCAAAATCTCCGTAGACTTTCCATTTCGGGATGTGTATTGAAACCTGAAGTGGTAGAGGGGGCGTTTCAAAACAGATAATCTGGACATTTTTTTATATTAGTGGATGAACTTAATTAGAGCACAAAGGTATTTACTATTATTGAAATATCAAGCAAAAAAGTGGTGGAGGCAAAAACTCGGGACAGAGTATATTTTTTATAAGTTGTTCATCTGGAACAGTTTGTGATAGTGGTAAAGAGGCTAAAATAATAGCTATAAAATAATCGGTATTTTTTTGACAATACAGTTTATAATCTCAAAATTGATTATTAACATGTGATTAAAAAGCATCATGTATAAGATTACCCTTATTCAGCAATGTGTGCAGTGATTAGGAGAAGGAAATTTCCCGAACATTCCTAATGCTTTTTGTAACCAGTTTTGCTTACAAATATCCCACACGTCGCAAATTCTCAAAACAGGAAGTGTAAAACATTTTTAGAACAAAATTCCAAGTATTGAGAACTTTTTAAAACTACGCTCTACCGACGTTGAATGAGAATGGTGCTTGAAGTGGGTTTAAAATGGGTTATGTAATTTTACATAATTAAATGTAATAAGCCGAAGGCCCGAGGAAGGGATGTTTTCTCTAAACTTTTCAACACTATCGAGTTATTTATCTTACTTAAAAAAATTCCCCCCAAAATTCCCTCCAAGAAGCATTGACCCATTCATTTATCCAACTGTGCTGTAATACAAAAGCATCAAGCTCATTTAAGTTTCCAATAGTACCATACACAGTAGCCTAACCAAACACATCTTTTATTCATGGACGAGTGAAAAGGTGCGCATGTTATAGTAAACCATTCCGCTGTACTGAGCGGACTTAAATATAGATGATGAATTTTTTAACGCAAAGTACATTCAAAATATATAGATCTAGAGGTCTACACTACCGGGAAAGACACGAATACCGTTTGAATAATATTTTAGACTTGCAAGGAGAAAGGACAAATCAGAAATTTGACGAAAATTAACAGACGATGATTTGCTAAAAATTTATAGGAGTCTTATGAAGTCAAATTGCGACAATATTCCCTATATTGTTAAAAGTAAGGAAAAGGAGTGGTATGGTTCAAGGTTCAAAGAGGAAGTCTAAAAGTGTTTATAGAAGTGATTTATATGTGACCCCAAATCTATCAAAATTAAAAAAAGGAGATATTTCTTCTGAAATTTCATTTGTGGCTTATCGGATATACATTTACGGATGACAAGATTCTATAAATTTGGATTCATGTTGGAAATACATGTTTTAACATTTTGTCATTTTTATTTATTTTATGCACTGTTGGATATTTGAATATCCAACTGACGGGCGGTTGGATATTAAAAATATCCAACTGCCCATCAGTTGGATATTTATATATCCAACCACTTTTGATTGAATAGTGAAAATAAACGTTGACAAAATACAATGGGTGACGTCATAGAAGTTTTTTAAATTACAATATGAATGATCTTTCAAGCATATTATGGAAAAGGGTTTTTGTCGCCCTGTTGAATTTGATATATCATTTTATCCACTCTCCTGATAAGCATGGTCAGAAATTGAGAGGAATACTTTTATCGAATAAATGTTTAGCTGAATTATTCTTTCAGACTTGTTAACCACTATAAATAATTAACATAACAGTTTTATTTTCTTCTTATCCACACTGAATGTAATTGAGGTAGAACACTTAATCCAATTAAGATAGCAGAATAAATTAAATATTTGTTTGAACAATAGAGTTTTGCTGTCGTTAATTCAAAAGATACTGCAGAAAATGTGATCTGACCTTTTTTTATTCGGTTATTTAAAGAATACTTAACCAAAAAAAAAATTAAACAATTTTCTGAGGGTCAACTACATGTACCACTCATCTAGCGTTTGTTTGTCTGGGTTATTGATAAAATAAAACAATAAAAAATTTAATTCTTTCAAACTGAATTCACGACAAAGACAATTAATTCACAACAAAAGAAACTACAAATTGTTTTTGCTATCCTGAACAATCGAAATATGTTAAAGCCACCTACTGACAATTAAGGAAACATGTGTTTTAAAATCACACGTTTTAATAATTAACTTGATCAGAGTCCATTCGATAGAAATAGTATATGCAGTTAAAAATAGACTGGTTACTGTAACAGGGTCACGTGTGTCTCTATTTTTTCAGACTTGTACAGACCGTATATATTTATGCGGTTTGAAATCTCGGAATAAGATTCTAAAAATTGATCAAAATAATAACAGCTAATAACTGTATCAATAACTATAAATGTAATATGGTTTAGCACCATATCTCTTGTATATAGTGAAGAAAAGTTGATACTTACAGGTTCGCAAAGTGAACAGTAAAACAAAAAGAATACCAATCCTAAAAGACAAAATTGTGTACGTTGTTCCATGACTTTTAAAGAAGGCTGAAAGCTTATTCCCTTCCTGGTCTATTCTTTATTAAGAAGTTGAATGTTAAGAAATCTTAATTTAGGTGCAACCTCACAGAGCTCATTTTTTGGCATTTAAAAACATGAGTGTCATCAGACAAAGGATTTATTTTCTCACTCTGTTTGTGCATAAAGGACATCCGTGGGAGGGAACAAAACCAAAATTTCAGTTTAAGTAAATAGTCATCTTTGAAGACTGAATACAAATTTGTAGAAATATTTCAATTGAGGTTTAGTCATTTCTTTAAAAGGCCCACATTTTGATATCAAGTGTGGATTTTTATTTCAAGATCACAGTCCAAAGGAAATGAAACTGTATATTTAATATAATAATTTTATAAACTTAAAACAGCTTTTTATCTTTTGGCTTTTGAATGGTACTGTTCGTGGTGCGGTATGCTTATTTCCAAAGTAATAAACAAAAATTCGTAGGGCATTGCTAAAACGCAGATTGTTAATTTTACTCTCTTGTAACAATCAAATTAAAAAAGATCTAAATCTTCACAACAAAATTGTTGTTTGATGATCGATAAGGGTTTGAAAGGTATAGCGATCATTGCAGAAAAAAATTAAATAACTCCCTACGCGGGTTACGTATTCTATGGAAATTTGAGTCTGACTTCTTCATGATTATTACATGCAGTCCGTGATTTTTCTTACGTTGTTTAAACTGGTTAGAGAGAGGACTGGGTCATGTAGATTTTAGTTATGTCGCTTTTATACAGCTGTGAATGACAATAAGTTTCCGTTAGAAATAAAGGAAAACATATTTAGTGGATGTAAATATAATTGTGTTGAATAAGGTTTTATTTGTATTAAACATACATTTTATTTTCAAATTCGTATACATTATTGTATATTCAAGACACTTTCCGATTTCATAAAGACTAAATGAATCTTTCAAGTTGATATGTCTTAAAATGTTTAAATACAGTAAAAAAAATTCAAAGGAATATAATATGCATTAAAATACTGTAGTAAACACTTACACCAATTTAAAAATTTTTAGTTCACTGGGAACGTGGTTGATACGTGATCAAATCGTCAGAGAGGCCCTTCGGGCTCACAGGATTTAATCACGTGACCGACCGAGTTCATTTCACGGTAAATTTGCTGTTTAACTAGCTGTTTATCTCTTAAGTAAAAATCAATATATAATAATTCCGGCGCGAACTAATATTGTTGAATAAATGATAATAAAGTTTTCTTTCATGTACTGTTAAGTTACCACGTTAACACTTTACAACTATTCATTCGCATTGAAAACTTTTCTCTAATTTAAAAATCACAATATTTTATATACGATTATTTTATTCTGCAAAGCTGAAACTGTTGTAATTTCTTATGCTTTGTGTTCAAATAGTTTAAAACTGCCATTTTCTAAATCGTTTGCTTCTGTTTCCATGGTTAACATTACCTTTGGGGTTTCCCCGAGCAGGTATGAGTCCTGTCGACAACCTATATTTGACCAGAAGTGGGGGTGTTTTTCGTCACATGTATACGCAATAGTTAAAGATATCAATATTGAACCACGTGAACATATATTGAATTTTATTGCACAACATAAGGTGAAATAAGCGATATTAATGTCTTTGTTTAAAATTATGCAAATATAATTTCATCAGTTCCCAAGATAGTGGTAAGAAAAAAGAAATACTAGTATATCGATTATGCAGTGTCCAATTTCTTCTTGTACATGTATAAGTACTAAAAGTAAGTGATTTGAAAATTGAATCATGTTTCTGGGGTTACCTTTCCCTTACATAATGATTCAAATATCTAACGAAAAATATATGACATCAAAAAATTCCAGCTAGGAAGAAATCGATACGGTACTTTTTTTTATTCAAAGAATGGCATTCAAACAAAGTTTTACGTAATCTCACATTTAAATGAAGAAAATAAACCTTCGTTCATTTTGGACAAAGAGAGGAAAAAAAATTAATAAAAGATCAAATGAAGAAATGTCAATGTTCTCTTAGTGCACACCTTTTGTATGACTTTAAATCACAAAAACAGCTAAGTTTCACATCTTTCTCGAAACGAAAATAAAAACACGTAACTATCATTTCTAAAATTAACTAATGGTATTCCTTAATATTGTAATTGTAAAAACTACTTGGAAGACTGTTGAGGTAGCTTGGGGTAGGAATTTCGATGGGCTATGCTCAGAACAATTTTAGACAGTTAATATAAACTGGTAGTTTGAAATCAGTATTACATGCGGTTAATAAATATTTTTGCGCTGATTTCTGGGGGAAGGGGGTAATATATTCTTCTCGAGGTGGAAAATTCAAGGACGAGTTTCCGTAAATTAACAAAGTGATTTTGATACGCTTGAATTTTCCAGGAGGATGTTGGTCAAGAACCCTCTCTAGATCCGCTACAAAGCAAACAATTTTTTATTAGTTCGTGTATGTATTAAATTTTTAAGTTTAGGGGTTTACCTAAACAGCAGTAACAAAACAAATATCATAAATATGGTTTAATTCTTCTGTTAAGCAACACATTTCACGTTCTCATAACTGATTATTAACATTTGATTAAACATAACACGCATTAGGTATAAAAGTATCCTTACCCCAGCAATGTGTGCAGTGACTAGGGTATAGAGAATTTTCCGAAATATACTAGGGCTATTTATAAATGGTTTCGCTTACAAATGTTATAAAAGACAACTCAACACCTCGTTAATGCAAAGAACAGGATATTTAAAACATTTTAAGACCGTGAATTCCAAGTATTGAGAAGTTTATAAAACAGAACGAAGAAAGTACGCTCTACTTACGTTGAATAGATTTAAAGTTCTACTGACATCATAAAATAGCAACGAATGTAATGTGACCCACGGAAAATGTATAAGTCGTCGGTTTTTGTTATACAAGATTTATTAAAACTCCGCAAACTTAATTATTACAATATTCCGCTAGGTCGGGAGTCGGTGGTATGAGCGCCCTGACTGTCGCTCTCCAACATGGCCAACAATTACTTAAAGATATTTTGAACTACTGTAGGCACATGCAACCATGATGATAATTTATGATGGTTCTTAAAACTATCTTCAAGATTTTTACCAAAAGGATTTTAAATAAATTAAGATGGCAGATATACATCGAATATATAATTCACGTGACAAGAGTCTATTCAAATGTTCACGTTGATATATCATAGAGTTATCAATAGACTAATTACCGTACTATTGGAGGCTGGATGGTCAACAAAGTAACCATCAGATCTGTCTTAATTCTTTTTAAATATTATTTTGCTATCACATACTAGTATTATAGAAAAAATATTAAGTAAAATTCAGATTTTAAATTGGAACATTTTCCAATATCTTTATACAGAGATCTTCTTAACGAGATAAAAATATTATAAAAATAGCCACGACTATCCGACTCATTAAATATACAAAAACCTAGTTTGTCTCTATTTTTTCAAACTTGTACAGACCGTATTAATTGATGTCTTGTATTTATCAAATGAAGAAAAGTTGATACTTACAGGCTGGCAAAGTGGAAAGTAAAACAAAAAGAATACCAATCGTAAAAAACAAAATTGCGCTTGTATTTTCATGACTTTTAAAGAAAGTTTAATGCTTAGTAGCTTCCTAGGTTTTTTCATATTTTTTTCAATGTTAATGTTTAATGTTAATGAGGACATTTTTCAGTTTTTCAAATTCGTAAATTATCATATATTCAAATATAATCAAATGAATATTTTATGCAATAAAATACTAAATAAATAATTTATAAATAAAAAGTTCATCGAGATATGCACTCGAATGATACGTATTCAAATCCTCTGAAAGGGCTTCGGGCTTCACACGTTTGACGCTTGAAGGACCAAGTTCATTTCCAAGATGAACTTTTAATTAAACTTAATGCTGAACACTTCTTGTAAAAAGGGACTGTTCGCCATATTTCTCTTTTAGCACCGCTCTCCTTACAACTCCTATATAAGCCACAGACCTCATAACAGTTGAAAGTATTTCGCTATAGAGGTCTGAGTGGACGTACATCTTGCCTCGCCGTGTTACTCGGTCGTGATGAAATTATCAAGTTTTACGCACTTTTTTAAACCAGGAGAATACTAACATTAAATGAACAGGTCAATGCATTATTTATAAACATAATATGCACATAAAATAAGAATTGAATGCAAAAAATCCAGAGACAACGAAAGGAGCGCTACACGTCGGCCACGAGTTTCAGATGTGCAATCTGATGTAACGAAATCGAAGGGTTTATATACCAGGTACCCGCGTGAAGGTGCTTATTTACGAGCGGTGGTTCAGCTTTACGTAAAAGTCAATATTGAGTACCGGCAAGAGTAGTCGCCAATTCTAATTATGTAACATACTTTGATACATATAAATATAAAAGTAGCAATATACCATTAATTTGTTGCTCAGAGCACCTGTTGGCATGGTAATGAAAACTAGAAAAATAGAAAAATACAAATCCTAGCAATTGTAAAGCAATGTAGAAAGTTAAAGCAGCATATACTTGTATTGGTTATGACATTTGCCATTAAAATATTACATTCACTAAACGGTCAATTTAAAAAATATATAAATAAAGACTGTTTTAATTGAAGTTTTTCTTTACATTTTATGAACATGATTTTCCCCAGGATATTTCATAGATGTTAGCATAAAAACAAACTGTATATAGATATACAGCTGTATTTGAAAAATTCATGATAACTAAGAAAATCGTCATCTTAAATATAACTTATAATGCTGAATAAACTGATCATAATGTTTTGTTGTTTTATTTTTAAAGCGTTGTTTAATTACCATGGTAATGTATTTAAACAATTCATTTTCCATGAAAACTTTTCAATAATTTAAGCATTACAATATTTTGTGTAAGATTATTTTATTCCATTATAAAACTGAAACTGTTGCAATAACTTATGGTTTTTGTTCAAAATAATTTAAAATAGGCATTTTCTCAATTGTTTGCTTCTGTATCCATGGATAACATTTCTGTTGAAGTCATTTGGATTCCGTTTTACTAGGGTCAAACTCCTTTAATCAGAGCAGCTGAAATTTGAAATCATCACTCCATATGAAAAAAGTATCTATTTTGATATTAAAATCATTCTTCAGAGCTTTATACATAATGTATATACATAAGAGATGGAAAAGTACAATTATGCCAAATTTTATTATATTTAAAAAATTGAACAGAAGATGACTTTTCAAAATTTCTCTGCCCTGGTCAACATGTAAAATAGGTGATTTTCAAAGTTAGCTCCTCCCATTTTCTCACACACTCCTGTCTGGGATTTAAGGTCTCCCCGTCCACGTTCGAATCTTATCGACAACCTACATTTTGGCAAAAGTGTATTTATGTATCATATGTATACACAATACAAAATAGAGACTGATATCGGCTTTCAATTATTTAAATTGTTATTTAAAACCGAAAAAAAAATGTTTTTACGAAATACAAGGTATTGCAATGCTGAAACATTGGTCTCAATTGATGTGTAAAGTAATTATATCTATATACATGCAAAAATAGTCTGGTCAAGATTTTAATTTTTTAATTTAAAGATATTTCTGAAATATAAACTCTTCATTCTTTCATATCTTTCGAATCTATTGATAGAATCTAAAGAATCAGTCGCATCAGCACATGTCAAATTTTGATAGTTAACAAAGAAGTTAAATGAAAATGCAGAATGTTACTTTAATTAAGGTTTTCCGCTCTCAGCGGAAAACCTTACTATTATTCTGAAAAATTTTCAAATTTCTTATTTTTTTTTTCTTCTAGACGCCAACTTTGATCCTTAATATCTCGCTCGTTTGTTCACCGATTGTTTTGAAATTTTCAGGACTGATAACATGCCGCGTGATGTTGTGGTTGCATATTTTAGTTGAGGAAAATTCCTATCCGGTTTTGAGTTATTCCCCTTTTAGTCAAATTTAACGACTTCTTTTGTCCAGGGGGTTTAGCTTTAACGATGACGGGCAGAGTCTCAAAGATGGGCTGGTTTGGAAGCTAATACATTGAATTTGTGCGAGATATATTTTATTTATTATTAAAATGCAAATAAAAGGGGTGGTATAGATGTTGAAACAAAGGTAGGAAAAAAAATCAAAAAAATTCGCGTATTTTCCGTGTTAGTTTTCTACCTGATAAAAATTTGTTATAACATGTATTTTAAAAGTTCTTGGTCTTACCCAGACCTTTCATTCGGTATACCGAAAAAGGGGCCGGCCCTTATAATAAGTGAGTTAGAGGCGTCCAAAGTTTCTTGTCAATAACTTAAAAAGGAATAAATATTTCTAATGCATTATTGAAGCAAAGTTGTAAAGAAATTAATTTTGAATCCTTCTATAGTATTCAATTTAATGTTTTCGTAATTTATAGTCAGTATTTGCAGAAACAATTGTTGTCAGTTCGGTCCATTTGTGTGGGGGTGCGCACGTTTATGAGGTTATGAAAGGGTTTCTTGTAATGCCTTAACTGATACATGTAGCGCGCAAAAATAATTCCACATAAAATTCCCAGATGTTTTATACATATGTACATTTTCATTTCATATAGATAAACCTCTTTGACCTTATTTTTGTTGTTTGTTTCATAACTGTGCCCTTGTCTATATTTAGATGCATTACGAGACTCAGGTAACCGATCGATAGGAGAGTCGCTAGCTGTATTCAGGCCGTCGCCTAGACGACAGTGCATGTGCTTGTAGAGATGAACGTACACGATTAACGCCCCACTGTGTTACTGTAACAGAGACATTTTGAATTGTTTCAGTACTGGGAGATGTGTTAATAAAATGGTTCCAATGCATGGTAATTAAACTCAATTTTTCTACAATACGTATACACGGCCGTCATATAAAGCACAATGTGTATTACTGACATAACAATTTAAACGAACGCGGGATTGCTCCCGATAGAACAATTCTTTTAAAGCAAAAAAAAAAAATACTGATTTGCGATGGATATAATATAATTATCATCGTGGAGATGATTTTAAAAAGTGAACTTAATATTCGTATACGATAATATTTGAATCCAAAGCCGCTAGTTTTAAGTTACGGTTATTAGGGATATTAATTATGACTTGCCCCGCGTTTCAGGTTTTTTACTTGCAAAGCATCTACAAACGAAAATACCAAACAACCTTCAGCAGCAATTTATAAATTATTTATTCCATACACAATTGTAAAGAGGTAATTAAATAAATTTTATAAATGCTTTATACTTGTATTCGCTATCTTCCATGGAAAAAAGTGGCATTGAAAAAATGTTGTTCAATGGTCATCAAATACGCTGTAGCCTTAGCAATCGAAAATAATTAACAAACTGTTTATTGATAGATTGACATATCAACAAACATTCAGACCCGCATTGTGTTTTCTTACAAGTTCTATAAAACGTAGACTCAATGACTGAATTCTTTACCGTTTTCCGTCTGGGTTATTTTGAATCACGTGTGTACGTTATGTGAAGCCATATAGATGAACACTTTAAGTGTTTAAATTTTAAAAGAAATTGTGTACATGCAGAGCATTGCAATGCTAGGACAATAAAATTCCAACAATGTATATGGTGAGGCCGGTCAGACTGATACTGGTTCTGCTTGTTCTACAAATAGCGAATGTAAGACGAAGTATTTTGGTGTATATTTTAAACAAATATAAGTATTGCTTTCTTAAAAGCTTGCATTACTCAACAAAGTATTTATCGGGATCATTCTTAGTTACCTTAGCTGCATATATGTACCGCTCTGTCTGTATCCCGGAAAAATTGACAACAATCCGAAATTTTTCATTCAAGGTCTACAGACTTGCAGCTAACATTACCTTTAAAAATACATTTTAAAATTTGCCGCTGTTTATAAATTCATTAAAAAGACGCGCAGAATCAAGTGGTTATATGGCGTTTGATATGGGATTTATGCCCTCTATTTAAATTTTTTTCATTAAAATTATTTCATTATTTCAAGCTTGTGGGTGGAATGAAATCAGTTTCACATATTATATGACATAAAGATGTCCTCTCCGCACTTTTTCTCGAAGCAACTATTTTTATAAAATTTACATAAAAAAATTGAATTATCATGGAGTTCCCCCCTGTAGGTCTGTAGCTTTTAGTCAGAAAAAGATATGGATGGACGACCTAGGACACAGATCGTCCATCCAAATTTCTTGAAAATTGCCATTTTTTCGTACGCGGACGCAATACTCCCCGAGACTAAATGGTTCGTATCTTGAGTTTTAAGTTTTAACTGCTTTGAAAGGTAATATTGGTTTTCTGATAATTATGAACATGAATAATTAAATAAAAATGGTTAAAATTACAGTAAAATTACCGGCATCGGTCTTCTCCGTGCGCGGATCTAGAAGGGGAAGGGTTCCAGACCCCCCCCCCCAAGCGAAATTTCTTTCAATTACGTGTACATTATAAACTTACCAAATATGCCTCGGACATCCCTTGGCAAACTCAAATAACCGTCTGACTTTTCAACCCCCACCCCGGAAAAATTTTCTGATCCGCGCATGTTCCCCCTCCTCGAAATACAAAATTATTCTTCAAAACCCCTTGTAAAATTTCCAGGATCTCTGCATATATACTAATAGATTCATTGGCGCTTACGTTCGATAAAAATGCGTGTAAAACGTTTGCCAGTGGTCTTTTTACCATCGTACAGGGCATAACCACAGTCCCACTCTGTGAATAAAATGCGGCGAATCAAACTAGAGACAACGGTTTAAGATCTGTATTTGCTTATAAACATGTAGTATCATGTAGTATCATCGTGCAAAATGCACTGTTCAATTATAATTTTTTTTTTTACTTTACTTGTAAAATTCAATTCTGTTTCGTAATTTTTTCTCAGAGTTTATTTCTTACATAGTTACTTTTTTTATTTAGTGATTGACACTTTTTAGACTTTATATGTGATTTCAAAGAGACAGAGTGTCATGTCTCAAGGACTGTTAATCTCTTAAAACAACGTTGTGTAATTATCAGATTTTCATTTCTTGGACATCAAAGACTCATTGAGTTTATTTAATTATTTTATATCTGTGAACCTTTCACTCAGCTTACTTATATCATTACCTGTTAATTGCAATTTAAACTCATTGTTAAGATTCTTATAAATAGTTATGTACAATTGTCAATGCGCAGTCTGGAATACGGCGGCCAGCCCCAGCCACGTCCGACTCTCCCAGAGTCTTGAGTCCGGAGGCCACTTCTGGCCATATCCGACTTGTTTGTAACATGTCTGTCTGTTAAATTGTTATAATGTTGCCATCGTTGAGTCTCGTCCAATAATGTTGAATCCTTCAACAATTGCCTGTTTATTTCTCTGGAACTGTATACTGGTGGACCTTCGGGAATACGGCAAACCTACCCTTCGTTTTAGCTTACGGCCCACAGCGCGCCCCAACCTTTTACCTTATACACTTTAAGCCAACATTCCCTCACCTGGTTCGTACTGCACACGACCGATGCAGATCCAGACGAATTCTCTATCACCGTAAAATCACAGAAATATAATACTTTGTTTCTCAGTGTTTACACATCTAATATTGTACGAGGGTCAGCTATCAATTTTTTGTAATACGTCAGAAGTATGACGCAGCTACGACGGAAAACCTAATCGTTGCTTGCAACGAGCTCGTCTCTAGTTGTAATTTCTGTTACCGATCGACGGTCGATTACAGTTTCGCCTTATGAGGCATCTGATAAACTTTACTTATTGCGCAACCTTCACGCTTTGCACTACTTTGTAACTTTGCAAAGACAGTTTCATGCAAATCTTTAATCAAAAGAGGTTTAACTATGGAACATTATTTTAATGTATTCGACTTAAGATTATACATTTATACAGTAATATAATGATTTTAAAAATACTTCATTGGCCCATCAAATACTTTACTGGTGTGGCCAGCTTTTCTACTCAAAAGATCCATATAGTCATTAAATGACCATTACCATCCAACCCTCTTAATTAAACGTAAATATCATTTGACGACTCAAGTTATCATTTATTCCTGTAATGGGTTTTCTTTTGGTAATTTTATGTGATATAAATTTTCTGATTGGCCCTGTCTTTATATCGAGCCAACGCTTGTGTCTTTTAAAGACAAATTTAGGGATAATGTAATATCGAAGACACGTGTGTAGAATTATCATAATGAGTTAGAATAATGTTTATTTTATAAATGACGATTTGAACATTGAATCATATTCTGGAGTTTCGTTTTCCGATTTCCATACATGTCTAAAGAGATATTTGTGTCTCACCAAAGAATTCCAGGAAGAAACAGACATTTATTGAAATCTCATACAGTGTCGTATTCTTCGTAAAAAATGACATTGAAATAAAGTTTTACATAATCACAGATGAAAGTAGAAACTATAAACCTACGTTCAATGTGGACAAAGAGAAAAACTTAATAAAGGTTCGCATGAAGAAGTGTGATTGTCCTCTTAGTGCATGCCTATCCTATGGGTTTGAATCAAACACAGCGAGGTTTCACATCTTTCACGAAACGAAAATAAGAACACGTAACTAACAATTCTGTAATTGACTATCTGTACTCGTTATATTTCAACCGTAAAAACTGTAATTGTTCATGCTTAGAAGACTCTTGAGGTAGCAAGGGATATGAATTGCAATGGGTTATGCTAAGCACACTTTTAATAAAATCAATATTGCACGCGCGGATCTAGAAATTTCGAAGAGTGGGGATTGGAGGGATTGATCTTGTTTACCTGGTTGGGATTAGAGGTCCGATTCCTACAATTTGTAAATTTCAAATCTGGTCGTAATATAAATTTAAATTTCTCAGGATACGTTGGTGGCAGGAAACCCCTCTAGATCCATTTATTAGGACGGGTATATAATGAATTTATAGGTTGTTCACCTGGAACAGTTTTTGAATTGACCTATACAGTACTGTATAGTGACGAAAAGTTGATACTTACAGGCTTGCAAGGTGAACAGTAAAACAAAAAGAATGCCAATCGTAAAAGCAAAATTGTACTTGTAGTTTCATGGCTTTTGAAGAAGGTTGATTGTTAAATCGCTTCCTGGTTTTTTTCATGAGGGCGTTTTTGAATGTAAAGAAATCTTTATTAAGGTGCAAGCTCATACTGCACATTCTACATATGTATTACTCGGTTTTCTTTTGTTGCATTTAAAGAGATGCATATCATCAGACAGGGGACTTGTTTCTCACTCTGCATGAAGGACATCCATGCACCAACATTGCGTGGGAAGGAACAGAACAAAACTTTCAGTATACGCCATTTTAGGAGATCGGATACCAATTTGTAGAAATATTTCAATTGAGGTTTAGTCATTTCTTTTAAAGGTCCACATTTTGATATCAAGTGTGGATTTCCATTCCATGAACACAAGATCACAGTCCGAATGAAATGAAACTGTATATTTAATATAAAAGTTTGATAAACTTACAACAGCTTTTTATCTTTTGGCGTTTGAATGGTACTTTTCGTGGTGCGGCATGTTTATTTTCCAAGTAATAAACAAAAATTAATAGGACGTTGCTGAAAAGCGGGTTGTTAATTTTACTTTCTTGTAACGATCAATTTATTAATTTGTTTAAAAAGATCTAAATCTACACAACAAAATTGTTGTTTAATGATCAATAAAGGTTTAAAGATAGCGATCATTGCAGAGAAAATTAAATAACCCACTACTATTAGAATTTGAGTCTGACTTCATAATGATTATTACATGCAGTCCGTGTTTTTCTTACATTATTTAAACTTTTTAGAAAGAGGAATGTGTTATGTAGATTTTAGCTATGTCACTTTTATACAGCTGTAAATGACAATAAATTTCCGTTCGAAATAAAGGAAAACATACTTAGTGGATGTAAATATAATTGTGTTGAATGACGTTTTATTTGTATTAAAAATACATTTTATTCTCAATCAAAACAATATGAATGTTGAACCCCTGTATCAGGGTTTTTTTTCAAATTCAAACATTATTGTATATTCAAGACATTTTCGATTTTATAAAGACTAAATCTTTTAGGTCGAAAATATCTTAAGATATTTAAATACAGTAAAAATTCAAAAGAATATAATATGCCAAAAAATACTATAATAAACACTTACAGCAATTTTGAAGTTAAGTTCACTGGGAACTTGGTTGATACGTGATCAAATCGTCTGAGAGGCCCTTCAGGCTCACGGGTTTGACAAGTGACCGATCAAGTTCATTTCACGGTGAACTTTTAAACTATATCATTCCGGCGCAAATAGTCACAAATTGTCGTTATATAACATACGTTGATACATATTGATATAAAAGTACCAAAATGCAATAAATTTGTCGCTAAGAGGAACTGTTAGCATAGTAACAGAAACTAAAAAAAGAAAAACTATAAAACCTAGCAATGATACATTAATATAGAAAGTTCTTGCAGCATATATTAGGTATGAAATTTAGAATTGAAATACTTCTACACTATACGGTCAATTTTAAAATAAAAGAAGATAAATTAAAACTTTTTTACATGAAAACAATGCAAATTTTCAAACATGATCTTTCCGAAATTTTATAGACGTAAGCCTGATATCAAATTAATAAATATATACACCTGAAATAAAACTAATTATGTTGAATAAATGATAATTATGTTATCTTTCATGTACTGTTAAGTTACAACGGTAACACTTTTAAGCTATTCATTCGCCATGAAAACTTTTGCTTCTGTTTCCTTTGGGGGTTTTCCCGAGCAGGTTCGAGTCCTGTCGACAACCTTTATTTTGGTTAGAAGTGATTTTATATCATATGTATACGCAATGGTTAAAGATATCAATTTTGAACCACGTGAAAATATATTGAATTTTATTGCACTACATAAGATGAAATGAGTTATAGTAATGTCTTTGTTTAAAATTATGCAATTAGAATTTTCATTAGTTCCGAAAGTAGTGGTAGGAATGAAGAAATACTAGTATATCAATTATGCAGTGTCCAATTTCTTCTCGTACATGTTTACATTTTAAAAGTAAGTGTTTTGAAAATTGAATCACGTTTCTGGGGTTTCCTTTTCCTTACATAATGACTCAAATATCTAACAAAAAATGTATGACATCAAAAAATTCCAGCTAGGAAGAAATCGATGCGGTGCTTTATTTTTTTTCAAAGAAAGGCATTCAAGCAAAGTTTTACGTAATCGCACAATTAAATGAAGAATATAAAACTTCGTTCATTGTGGACATAGAGAAAAAAATAAATAAAGGTTCAAATGAAGAAATGTCATTGTTCTCTTAGTGCACACCTCTAGTATGACTTTAAATCACAAAAACAGCCAAGTTTCACATCTCTCTCGAAACGAAAATAAAAACACGTAACTAACATTTCTAAAATTAACTAATGGTATTCCTTAATATTGCTATTGTAAAAACTGCTTGGAAGCTTGGTGTAGGAATTTCAATAAGCTATGCTCAGAACAATTTTGGACAGTTAAGGTAAACTGGTAGTATGAAATCAATATTACATGCGCTTAATAAGTATTATTGCGCTGATTTCCGAGAGGAGGGGGGGGATAATACATTCCTCTTGAAGTGGGTAAAAGTGGTTTTAATAAGCTTGAATTTTCTAGGAGGGGGTTGGTCAAGAACCCTCTCTAGATGCGCTACAATGCAAACAATTATATATTAGTACGTGTATGTATTAAATTTATAAGTTGTTCATCCAAGACAGTTTGTGGGTTTACCTAAACAGCAGTAACAAATCAAATATCATAAATATGGTATAATAGTTCTGTTTAACAAGACTTTTCATAATCTCATAACTGATTTATAACATGTGATTAAACAAAACACTCATTATGTATAAAATTACCCTTACCCCGGCAATGTGTGCAGTGATTAGGGTATAGAGAATTTCCCAAAATATTCTAGGGCTACTTGTAAATGGTTTCGCTTACAAATATAAATACAACCCAACATCTCGTGAAAGCAAAGAACAAGACGTGAAAAAAAAATTTGACCTTCAATTCCAAGTATGGAAAAGTTTATTAAACAGAATAATCGAAGAAACTACGCTCTACTTGCGTTGAATGGATTTAAGCAAGAGAGTCAGAATGGTGCTGGTCTTTGAAGTGGGTTATATTACTGTAAACAGATGATGTAATCTAGTAAGTTTATGTTACATTTAATCAGATATGTGACGGCAAAGTTTGAAAACTTAACAAAAAGTTGTACTGACTGCAGAGTGTTTAAGATACCTCACAACATAAAGACATGTACATTTTTTAAATACTACCACAGGTGCTTTAGGACACGACCGACCCCTCACCCTTTCCATTCCCACCCTCAAGAATCGGGGCGCCGGTGTAATGAAGAATAATGACCCCGTAGAATAATGACCGGCGGTCATTTTTCGACGTAGAATAATGACCCCCCTAGCTGAAGAATAATTGGATTTTTCTGAAGAAAAAAGACCCAGGGGTTATTTTTCTTCATGTTAAACATGAAGAAAAATGACCCTCATAGAAAAATAACACCCCCCCCCTTTTAAACATGAATAGAAATTGGTTACACCGTATCCAAAATATGACTTTGAAATTTACTTAATTTTTCACTCTGTTCAACTGCTTTTGAAGTTATAAACACCGAATTTGTAAAAAAAAATCGCTGTATATAGTTTTTCATATCCGAAGCAGGCACACACAAAACACTTTTATATTGCCACAAATTGATTGTTAACAGTTATGTCACTTCTCTCATCGACATACGGCGGGAAATAACGCAAATAAAGTCAGATTCATACACGATGAGGATATTTTGAGATAATTAACGAACAATAATCATGAAAAAATAATTGTTATAATAATATAAGTGTCGCAGTTGTCATATAAAAGTTTCATACTTTGCATATTTATATTTGGCGCGCATTGCCAATGGAGCGTGTATGAGAGATGAATGAGTGAACGTATGAATGAGTTTTGGGTTAGTCACGTGAGGATTTTGTTTACAGGTGTATGTTGACCACGTGTTTATTCTTTACTACTATACTACAGCTGACCAATAGAAGTTTACGACTGAATTCATTAATATGCATGACTTTACTAACTCACTATAAATAGCAAAAATCCCGCCAATTCCCCAACCCCACGACTTTTACCTTCATGGTAGACACAGTGAAGTGTATCTTTACCGTACCTGTGCAAGATATTTCATATATTTTGTTAACTCATAGTTCTGGATACCTGGTAAGCTTCCGTTTACCTTGTAATTGAAATATATTAATTGTAAATTACTTTTAATTCATTTTATTCAAATATTCTAAATTACCGTGCGATGTTGCGTATGAATTGTGAGTGTGAGTGTGTTTGTACTTATAGGTTTTATTTGATAATATACAATCCTCGAAATAAAGAACCAGTGAATACATGTAGCTGAAATCAGTACCAGCGTTATTTATTCATACAAGACCCTGCGACATAAGCAATATTCACTGGTGAATGAATTGTCAACCTTAGAATGATACATGTATATATTTTTATGGAAAAAGACTAAGGGGACAAGTAACGTAGGAATATGAATTTTTCTTATTTACATTTCTTGAGGAAAGTGATTTTTAAAAAAATCATTTTGCGTTAGTTTTGTTTTCTTCTACGTGATACAAGAACATCAATACTCTAAACATTTGTTGTAATGTTGTATTTGTGATCATGAATAGACTTTATTCTTTTAGAGCAAATGTGTAAAGAGTACCTGACTATAGTGAATCTTAATACATAATAAGCAGTGATCGATTATAATAAGAAAAGATTGATTCTAAAAGCGTTGATAAGAGGTTAGGGCCCATGTTAGGGGTTTATATCCCCCTTGATTTTGATCACACGATCTTTATTGTATCCAAAGTTACCAATGCTCATACAAACTACTGATGCATTAATCATCTTGATATTAACTAAACTTACTAAAGTATGCCGACTATAAAGTAAAATATATTTTCTGTACGAGTACTCTCAGTACTTTGACGATTTTCCTTATTGGCTGTTAACCTCTACTGGCGTAATGGCTGCTGTCAGTGCCTACTAACTTCAAATTGGTTATAATGCCTAACAGTGGAGTATACTTGTCATCATTTTGGTTTCATCATTAATTCCGCGTGATGCACTTGCATACCCAGCAGTTTGTAATAGTGGAAATCCTCAATGCAAGTATAATTCATGAACAATAGGAAGAATATAAAAGATGCGACGGCGAAGATGCGAAGACGAAAGTGCCAAGTTGCGAAGGCGAAGAAGTGATACTACTTTCGCTTCTTTGCCTTTCAACTTCGCACTCTCGCCTTCGAATCTTCGTGCTTTCGCCTTTTTAGCTCACCGAGACGAAGTCAAGGGGAGCTTATGCTATACTTCCGGCGTTGGCGTCCGGAGCTGGTTAAAGTTTTTTGGTGCAGGTCCTGTATCTAAGCTATTACTACTTCACCTAACCTGAATGGATGGTGAGTCTTATGATACAGATGCTCCTGACAAGCATGGATGCTGAATCAGAGCCATAGGTTGGGGATGCTTGAGGAGGTAATGGTTTTAATTGCTGGTGCCCTCTGATGATGATATCTTTGTTATTACTGGTCTTAACTTCACTAAACTTGCGTGGATGGTGCGTCTTATGATACTGATGCACCTGACAGGCTTGAATGCTGAATCTGAGCCATAGGTTTATGATGCTTGATGAGGTTTAGTTTTTCGGAACAGGTCACATGTTTTATAGATGATAGCTTGCAGAGTTGATTGAACTATATTATAAATGAAACGCAGAGGTTGTTTCAGATGCAGAGCCTGATCTCCATTATCAAGGATGCTAAAGAAATCTCCAACCTCACTCAAACCTGCTTGATAGATAGATGTAGTTGTTGTTAAATGATATAACATGATTCCTATGATATAGTATTGTATGATATGAAACACTATTGTTTAATAGGATACATGTACAATATAATACCATATGTTATATTGTAAAACGTTATATGATTTGATATAATATTGTATCATTTTTTTTTTATATTTTATGATATGATATTGTTGATATTGTTGATATTTCATGAAATTGTAAATTATGATGTTGAAATATATATTATTGTATCATATGATACAATGTGTGTAATATAATTGTACTATATAATATTTTATTTTACTCATGATATTGTATCATTTGATATGATACAATGTTGTATCAAATTATATTGAATCATATAATACAATATCATATTATTTATCAAATTTGATTCAGTTTCATACAATACAATATCATACTATATTATACAATATAATTACACATGTTTCAATGTTATGATGTATTATTGCAATATGATATTTTTTCATATAATACTATATAGTATTATGTTTTATGATATTGTATTATTTGATCAAATACAATAATGTATAACACAATACAATGCCATATCATACGTTACAATATCATATCTCACAATTTCTGTACGGTATTTTATGGTATTATATGATGCATATTGTAAGTATGAGAGGATGCAATTTTTAATTTTATATTATTGTATTGATTAGCATATGATCATATGATTATCATACCATTTTTTAACAGATGATATACGATAATGTGTCAAAACAGAATCCATGAATATCCAAGATCATAGAGGATGGTTTTCATATAATATGATAAAGGTGGTCTCATAAAGGTGATGCCTCATAAAGGTGATGCCTCGTCTCGGTGAGCTGTCATCTGTGATTACCTATGTTTTATAATTGCGGAGCTCTCAATCATTTAAGGGTTCCGAGGCATATTTTAGAAATTTTATTTTTATAAAATTGATAAAATTAAATTATTCAGGATGATAGGGTCCGGACCCCCTTTCCCCTTTTACTGCGTGAAATTATTAATATAGAATTTTCCCGGGGGACGGACCCCCTCCCCCCCCCCTCTAGATCCATGCATGAGCAAGGAGTGTCGCATAATGAAAATAGAATGTTACTGTGTTTGGTCCACGGTAAACAGACGGCTGGTAAGTGATAGGAGTCTGGAAGTGCATACATGTATGTACACATTATGGTGGACATTAAATTTTGTGTGGAGTATATAATGATTAGGCATAGCCAGCACCGGTAAACATATATGTAACATGTACACATTAAAATATTTATAAACATTTATAGTAAGCGCGATGGCCTAGGGCATGCGTACCAATAATAGCCTGGAATAATCGAAAAACCTTGGCGAGTACGGTGCCTGCATTAAATTCTATGTAATCGACCGAGACTTGCTGAATGCAATAAAAAAAAAAGTCGAAGGCGAAAGTGCAAAGATGCGAAGGCCAGAGTGCGAAGTTGGGAAGGAGCGATAGAAGTATCGCTCCTTCGCCTTCGCACTTTAGGCATCACATCTTCGCGCTTCGTCGTCGCATCTTCGCACTTTTGCTCCTTCGCCTTCGCACTATTGCCTTTGCAACTTCGCATCTTCGCCATATATTAAGGTCGGAGTGGCCCTATCGGAACACCATAGATATATGTAATTGTTAAAGGGGCATGGTCACGATTTTAGTCAAATTCTATTTTTCTGTTTTCATTATTTACAATGCTTAAGGAAAGCATTTCTACTGATCAAATGAAATTTGAGGGTCAGTTGTAAAGTTATAAGCAAGATACAGGGCTCACAATTCTTTGTCATGTAAACAAGGCCCGTGCCCTGTTGTTGTTTACATAGGTTCAATATACCAATAAAAAATCATTTTCAAGCTGATTTGTCTATCTTCTTATTCATTTTAAGCATAAATAAACAGTTCCTTACGCTTAACACATTCATTAGGTCTAAATTTAGAATTTTCACTTCAACATTCAAAATGTAACGAATGACACTCAAATTTTGGTTGCCTATTAAAATGCCTTACTGAAGCATTGTGAACATTAAGATCGGAATTTTTTTTTTGACTAAAATCGTGACCATGCCCCTTTAAGATGACAACCTTACCCCGATGCAATACGTCAATGTCTTGTTATAACGGAAGGATTTTTATTTTCTAAGCTATACCCCTTCTTTCATTTTAAGTTTATTTGAATATGAATTATAATTTCTGTTGCTTTCTGTAAACTGCAGCAGTAAAAATTACAATAATGTAAAGACTATTTCACAAATACTAAAAAATATACTGAAAAACTTTAATCTACAAGGGGGTCATTATTCTAAAGCGGTCACTTTTCTGTATGTGGAGTGTGCTCATTTTTATCAAAATGACACTTATTCTTCAGGCAAAGGGGTCATTTTTCCACGTAGAATAATGACCGAAGGGGTCATTTTTCTGCGTAGAATAATGACCGGGGGTCAATATTCTACGTCGAAAAATTACCCCCGGTCATTATTCTACGGGGGTCATTATTCTTCATTACACCGGCACTAAACCCCGTCTTAAATTTGTCTGAGTGAGCTAACAACTCAGGAAATTTTAGAGCTGATAGGTGATTATTATACTCAGTAACTTTAGAAGTATCTTTATATTATTTTAAACGAACTAGCAGATGCGTGCCAGGAAGACACTAACTTCTATCATGTTAACAATTCTCTTCATAATTATGAGATATCCAATAATAACAAAGCATTCATTCCTTGCATGTTGATGCAATTGTTTCATTGCAGTGCTTAGCATATTTTGTACCCTGAAAATTTGTAATGGATGCAGAAGCAATTAGTTCAATATTATCTCAGAAAAGTGCGCGACAAAACACAAATAGTAAAACATTTTTAATTTTCTTTAATTTTATTTCAAATCTGGCGATGATTGGGCACGGCTGTTTAAGGGTAATGGGCCGCCATACATGACAAAGGGCATGCCCCAAATTTCAAAATTCAATACCTGAAGTAACATCATACATATACTTAACATAAATCAACAAATTTAAACAAAGTTCAAAGTTCATTCAAATTTCACTCAAAGTTCGAAGTTCATAGGTTTAATACCTTTATTTTGGGAGGTGCAGAAGTCAAGAATTTACGATTGACCCTTGGGAGGTGCAGGGGTCGATGTCCACATAATAATACACGCACTTGTCTCAAATGACCAGCGCCGCTCATTCGCGCCATAAGTTCCCAAACTCGAAAGCAGCTATGGAGCTTTAGAGATTGGGAACTTCGCCACCATATGGGTCGGGGTATGAGCGGATTTAACTTACAACCGTGCCCTAGGGTAAGCTTGCCAATCCGGATAGCAAGCATGCCCTTTTGTTAAGATAGCCTCAAGGCCCCCTGAAGAGTATTTAGGAAAACAGCATTAGCCAATTTTGACAAGTATACTCCATAACAAAAAACAAGGAGTACGCTTTATATCAGGATGGCGGATAATTGCGCCGTCATACCGCAAGGCTAACCTGGATGCACAAGAATTAAGGCGTTTACGTTGCTATTCCATAGCACGGGAGTTTTGAGAATAACGCCATTGTATGCGTGGAAGGATGCAAGACCAAATGACCTTAGAATGTGGGAAGTTGGTTTGAATAAATTGAAAAAGCTTCATGCAAACTAGCCAGAGTTTTCGAATTGAAGTCTCCCCTAAGTCATTTCCCCCACAGTGTATTAAAAGGACATTAGGTGCAGGACCCACCTTTGCAAGGTTTTAAGCTATTGCTCTGCATGAGACAATTTCAGGCCACTGTACCCCTGCCACCATAATGATATATTTTGCCTTTTCAAGTTCAGGTGAAGACCTCCAGGTCTTAAAAATGCTTCTAATTGAGCATGCTTCAGTATTGAGGACCTCACTAACCACACTTTTTGTTTGTCTACAATAGATAAGCAAAGCTTTTGAGTTAAAATGTTGGTATGCGAATGTATGACTTATAACACGAAGATTTCCATCTTCCACATTTCTGAATTGTTTCCGCAGAAAAACCTTGCAATGCTAATTCAGTGCTAGCTCCAATCCGAAAAGAATGAGATTTGTATCTTGTTGCTTCTCCGGTAACTTAAGACGAACTATTGCTTTTGAGAGTACTGCCGTAAACTGTTATCTTGTGAGTTGGATCTTATCAAAGTGACAAAAAAGAGGCCCTGCAGTCAAGACGGACACTTAAATATTTCTTAACAAGCTTGAATGAGCACGCAACTCCCTCAGATTTACTAATTTGCAAAATTGTACCTTTTCCTACCTGGTCAGTCTTCGAATATTTGAGATGGTTAACAATGGCTGTTTATCAGGGTCTAGAGCTAGATTTTCCATACAAAGTAAAATATTGTTCGGAATTTTACAGTGAACAGTCAATTCACCGACACGAAAAAAACCATGAAATGCCAGTGAAAATGCTGCCGAGAAGTGACTTGTTTCATAAGAATTAGTGCATTTAGTGGGTAAAAGCAAAATTATTTTTTCAAGCAAGTTTTTAGTTATAGGCAGTCTTGTATCAGAATTGTGATTTAAGCGTTTCATGCCCTGCAAAAGCTTTGTAACTAAAAACTGAGAAGTTGGGTCCCCTATTCCTTGTAACTTGCAGTGATAAGAAATTGCAGACAAATACGAACGCACCGTTGAAAAAGCAAGGCCAGATGTTGATAGATGCAATAAGTACTGAACATGCAAGTGCGAACTGATGACAAATTTTTGATACGACAGTAAACCGACTTTTTGAACCCTATGTGTGTTATCGGATATTGCAGCTTCTAACAGCCGATCAAATTCAAACTTGAAATAATGTTGTGAAATGACTGGGGGATGGCTTCGGGGTCCCTCCTTGCGTTTGGTGCAGCCTGGCGAAACCTGGTCCACTGTGTACGAGAAATGGCATCAGCAATATCATTAGATTTGGTTGAAATATATTCTGCACGAAATAAAATGTTGTGTCGCATGCATTTTAAGACAAATGCTCTAAGTAATACCATGACAAGCTCAGATTTAGAGGTTAGTTTGTTCAAAACTGCAACCAATGTCTGATTGTCTACTTAAAATGTCCAAATGATGACAGATAAAACCACGGGGATAAACTCTAATAGGGTCATGTCGTGATGCCCATCGATATATTTCCAATTTTTGGGCCAACTAAAGAAACACCATTCCCCATTTAAATACGCTCCACATCCTAGTTGAGCAGACGCTGAGCTATCGGTAAACAAATTGAGAGTTTGATCTGAATACAATTCTTCTTCTCAGAAATAAACCACGCCGTTAAAACCCTCCAAAAACCTACACCACATAAAAATGTCCTCTTGCATCGATTGAGTAACTATTAGGTAATGATGTGGTTGCGTGACACAGATGGTGGCGTCATACAGGCGCCGAACAAATGCACGGCCTGGCCGAATTGCCCTTGTAAAGAAATTAAGTTTTCCCAGCACTGATTGCAACTGCTTAAGTGTGACTTTCTTAAGTGGTAACAATTGTTTTAAATTTTGGAGTTCAATACATTTTGGATGAGGTACTCTAACCAGCATTTCAATAGTGTCAATTTCCAAACCTAAAAATGTTAAGCAAGTGGTAGGACCTACAGTTTTATCCTCAGGTAAAGGTACCCCTAGATCATGACAAATACTATGAAATGCAGACATGGTGTCCTTACAAACAGAAACATTGTGACCCGAAAATATGAAGTCGTCCAAATAGTGGTCTATTGTGTCTACATTAGATTTTTTTATTGCCAACCAGTTTAACAAGAATAGAATTCCTGGGTCCCCCGCTGGTCAAGCAGTATACTAGTATACTGTATATGAAATTGCAATATTTTCAAACATTCAGTGCTGTTCCAGAATTAAATGTGTGAGGAGGTTGGGAGGAACATTTTCTTACCCCCACCACCCATTTTTTTCTATTTTTCCTGTCGCAAATATATCCAAAATACTACAATCTAAAAGAACTTGACCACAGTATTAGTGGTATGAACATTTAGTATAAATATAATGAAAATCCGTCAAAATTTGTAGGCATGAGAGCGCTTACAAGGTATCAAAGTACCATAACTCCAGCAAAAAGTATCGACCAATGCTGGTTTTCGATCTTGACCAAGGTAATAGTGGTATAAACATTTGGTATAAATTTATTGATGATCCGTCAAAATTTGTAGGCATGAGAGCGCTTACAAAACAGTGTGATAAATCCGTCAAAATTTGTAGGCATGAGAGCGCTTACAAGGTCAATTTTTGGATCAAACAGAGTCATTATTGTGGCAAAGCCCCATAACTCCAACAAAAAGTATCGACCAATGCTGATTTTCGAACTTGACCAAAGTATTAATGGTATAAACATTTGGTATAAATTTAATGAAAAACCGTCAAAATTTGTAGGCATGAGAGCGCTTAATTACAAGTCACAAAGTCCCATAACTTCAACAAAAAGTATCAACCAATGCTGATTTTCGAACGTGACCAAGGTAATGGTGGTATAAACATTTGATATAAATTTAATGAAAATCCGTCGAAATTTGTAGGCATGAGAGCGCTTACAAATAAGTGTGACGGACGGAAACACGGACGGACGGACGGACAGACGGACGGACGGACACCCGGCATTTCTATGTCCCCGCTCCGCGTTGCGGCGGGGGACAAAAATGTTGCAAATTCTTCAAATACCTTACACGAAACAGAACACCCCATTGGTAAACACTTATCAATGTAGTACATATCATCAAACATAAAACCAAGTAGGTGAAAATCCCCTGGACATATTGGCAAAAGTCTAAAAGCTGATTTTAAATCGCATTTTTCTATAAATGCCCCCTGACCAATTTTAGCAATCATGTGTATAACCGAGTCAAAAGAAGTATATTTAACTGAGCTTTCCTCTGGGTCTATAAAAAAATTAACGCTATTGAATTTAGGAAATGAGAGGTGTGCTATTAATCTCCAACCAGAGTTGTCCCCCTTGGCACCACTCCGATAGGAGATATGCGGAGGTTTGAAATTGGTAGATCCCGAAATGCCCCCCCCCCCGACCCGTCCTAATTCTACTTCCTTCATTATTTTTTCTTGAAGCTCGTTGTGATGTTCATACACAGATATCAAATTTTTTGATTGAATATGAATTCTTGGCCCCGTGTAATATATTTGAAAACCCTGTGAAAATCCTAACAATATTTTGTTCGAAGTCTGAGTTTTTGGATAAACTGACAAATACTTTTTTTTTTAGTGCAGGGAGTTTAATAGGGTTTTGCCGAGGCCCCACACCTTGTGGGTTTGTAAATCTAAAACGGGGGCACAGGTTGTTGGAGTTCTGGGGTCCCCTGTAATGCGATTGTTGTGTCCTGGGTTGATTGTTAGCATGTTGTGTTGGGAATCTGGGGGCACGAAAATAATGCATATGAGTTTGAGCAAGAGTGCAGTGTATCATAGCATGCTGGCCACTACAACGTAAACAACTATGAGTGTACGTGCAAGGAAACTTTTCGTAAGACCCTTTGAAATTGAAGTTGTAGCACTTTCCTATAGATGTAGCTCTCGGCAGGGTTTGAGGAGCACTGAAGGTTGAAGTTGGGGTCATGTACATTAACCAGAGCTAAGAATCCACTCCCCCCCCCCCCTTCCATGATGATGCTGGATTATGAGCCTTACGTAACCTATACTGAACATCGTATTCTTTCCATCCCCCTGCTCCCCTATTAGCCCCCATCCCAACACACTGCATGTATTTCAAAAGCTCTATGGATTTAGCAGGGTGGCCACTAAGTTAAATCCTGGCAAATATAAACATGAGATCAGTCCACTGTTCTATGGTATCAACCTTTTTGTGGTTAGGATCCTTGGATATTATTTCCCCCATATTATTTACGATTAATTTCTTTTCATCCCCAGAGAGAGGCCAGATCAATATACTGCCCTTCTATAATTTTTTGTTTAATTGCGTTTCTAACGTGCACACCTAGCATGTTGTGAACCGATGTGACTGCTGGAGGAATACCGTCTATGCATATGGCATGTGAAGATGACGCCGTTATCCTTGATGGTTGTGTGACCTCCGAATTGGTTTGCACCGGTTCTGATGGGCCATCATCCATTATACCATTGGGTCACTGCTCCCTGGTCCTTGCCGTTCTACTTTCGCTCGCCCTTGTCGTCTCAATTCTCATCCGTTTGGACCGCCGTGGTGGCATTTCAATCAGTTGATAATTTGAAATCTTTCTTCTCAGCAACAGGAATTCGAAAGAAAGATTACGGGGCTTGGGCTTTCATTTATATATTCAATGGGGAGTTAACTCTAGTAATAAAGTGCGTAACAAAGAGGAGATAATGGTGTCGGCCCTTTCTTCGATAACACTATCCAATACATAAAGAATTGGATGTAAATAGTATCTATATGGACAAGTGAAACTACAAACTTTATATATAATATACTTACAGTATACGCAATTGATATCAAAACCTGTAATATAAAAAATGTATTTGTGTCCATTTTTTTCTTAATTAGTTTTTTTAACATTTTCTAAAAAAAAGAGTCTTAAAAAACGTAATTTCAGTCAACATAAGTATTTTAGCTCATTGTAATGTTCGAAGCTACGCATACAGATGTTCATCTGCAAATTAAACCTACCCGTACATATTTACAAGAGCTACGTGTAAAGTAAGCAATATCGAGGCATGATAAAAAAACCAAAAAAAACAAAACAAAAAAAACAACCTTCCCCCAAAAACCTTCAAATTCAAAGAATGCATTGCTTCCTTCATATATGTGGGTTTTTTTGTCTGAAAGATATCGTATTGGGGAAATATTTTCAAAACAAGAAACAACATATTTTGTGAAAGAAATGAGAAACACTTCTCTAGAAATTTTGAATCAAACTTATTGAATGTTTGCGCTGTTTTGATAATATTTTCCGAAGAGAAATTTTAAGATTTTAAGATTGAAATGACGAGCATAAAGTTTAACTTATTGTAGTTAACTACCGTATAAAAATCGCGATACTGTCCCTCCAGATATTAGTTATTTGCGTATTTTCCATCTACAATGTACATTGTACGATCAAAATACTGTTCGCAGCGCTACTTGTTCTCTTGCTTCGACAAACATCACTACCTAAAACTGTACACTTACGTTCCTACACTGTGACATGTGCATGTACATCACAAACATGTATTATAGAGGAAAGAATAGAATTTAAGAAAAAAAAATATAAAACTATATTATTCTTTTTGAGAAAATACAATTTTTTTCCATCAGCCCTTAGATTTGATTTCGTTGAATAGAGTTCGAGGAGAGAAAATATTACGGGATACAATATATGTTCTACCGTTATAATTCTTCGCGCTATGTAAACTGTTCAGACTACTACGTACACGATCTTATAGCGAGCGAAGCGAGCTCTAATGAAAAATGACGTCATTTTAGTGCCTGTAAGATTTTGCGAATAACATAACGCACAACTTCAATAACGCAGACAAAGACGTTGAAAGTATCGTAAATTTTGAGGCCAAATATTGTCAATACCTTATCTTGCTATTTATATACATTGAGGAATTAAATTTTGTGATAATTAACGAACAACAATCATGAAAGAATAATTGTTGTAATAATATGAGCAATATTCATTGGTGAATGAATTGTCAAACAAAGAATGATAATTATATATATTTTCTTGCCGGAGGAAAGGGATTTTTAAGGCGGAATGTCCCTCTGATAAGAGAGATAACTTCTGTAGAAAATACTCTCACTTTGTTTCTGATAACTCATAAATATTAAGGCAACAAGGACAACAATCAACAAGGGAGGCGGTACGTACTCGGTCCCATTTTATGCTGGAATGCGACATTCATTTTAATTCAAATATTAAAAGATGTAATTTTAACGGAACGAACTGAATCCCAACTTTATAGGGGAGGGGGGGGGGGGGCGCAAAAAAGTTAATAAGGGGTTAAGGGCTCATTTTGAAGGTTTACTAGTATATCCCCCTTGATTTTGATCACACGAATTTAGAAACACACGCGTTATGTAGAGGAAGTTTCTTAATATTTATAACAAGGGTCTGATGGCTTAACTGCCTCCGAAGTTGCCAATGCTCCCACAAACAATTGATGTATTAATCATCTTGAGATTAATTAAGATATGCTGATGATAAAGTAAAATATATTTTCTGTTCGAGTACTGTCAGTACTTTGACGATTTTCCTTATTGAATGGCTGCTGTAAGTGGCTGCTATAACTTCAGCATGGTTATAATGCCGAACATTGGAGTAAACTTTTCATAATTTTGGTTCATTATTAATTCTGAGTGATGCACTTACATACCCAGTGGTCTGTGGGAGGGGAAAATCGTCAATGTAAGTATAATTCATGAACAATATCGAGTCTACTCTTTTATCGCCAATAAACAGAATTTTGTTTTATAGTGTCTTGTATCTCAAAATAATTTTAATGTTTGTCACTCGTTATAATGAGAAATATATACATGTAAATATAACTCATTAAGATGACAACCATACCCCTATACAGTATGTCAGTATCATGTTATAACGTAAGGATTTTTATTTTCTAAGATATACCCCCTTCTTTCACTTTAAGTTTAATTGAATATGAGTTATAATTTTCGTTACTTTTTGTAAGCTGCAGTAAAAATTACAATATTGTAAAGACTATTTCACAAATAATAAAAAAAACATACTGAAAAACTTTAATCTGTAAGGGGGTCATTATTCTACAGGGGTCACTTTTCTTCATGTAGAGTATGCTTATTTTTATGAAATGACACTTATTCTTCAGGCAAAAGGGTAACTATTCTACGTCGAAAAATGACCCCGGTCATTATTCTACGTGGGTCATTATTCTACATTACACCAGCATGATTGTTAACAGCATCGAGCTTTCTACCAAACTGGCAAATTCATGACCCCTTGGTCAGGGGTTCTGGCGATTGGGTGGGGCGATAATGATTATAGTGAAAATGCATTGATTCTTCAAAAATCTTCTCTGCTCCTGGTCATAAAGCCCATGAACTAAGTACATACTTATGAAGAGGAAAAATGTCTCTTCCAAAATTGTGAATTTCTTGGCCCTAGAAAATTTTCAGGAAATATATGAAAGGAGTTATTCTGGAGGAAAAAATAAGTTTTTCGTATAATATTTGTACCATACAAACTACGGAAGCTCATGGAGGCCAGTTCAGTATGAGAATTAATTTATATTATAGCATTTAATCGTAATAGTTATTGCGTTTCTCCGAATGTATTTTGCGTTTAAAAGGTAAAATATTGTGATAAAACGCAAAAACTATAGCGATAAAACGCAAACTACATTGCGTTTAAACGCAAAGTTTTGAATTTCATGAGCTTCATTATAATCCAATAAAAATATACTATTCACATTGAGGTGGTATTGGACACCTGTCGATGATTTAATGTACATTATAATTATAATACTTCCACGACGAGTTTAGATTTTTCAAATTTTACAAACACGTTTTAAATTTTTTGGAAAGGTAAAATTTTAATATTCCCAGCGGGTTTCGAATGCCTAACTTACAGATCCGTAGAGGACCCTCTAACCCACTGCACTAAGCTGCTGAATGACAATTTTGGGAAAGAAACTATTCTAACAATAATACTTGATTTTATTGTTGATTTCGATAGGAAGTACGTCACAACATGGAGGTGTCCAATACCACCTCGAGGCATAATCTATTTTTAAAAAAATAAATATCACCTGTATTTAAAAATATATAGTTACATACAAAAGGGTTAATCTGATATTCCGAGCCCTAATCAGTGAAACTTTTCATGTTTTCATGAGTGTTTAATATTTAGAACTGAAAAAGCTCATGTTTAAACACAATAATCTAAAGAACAAGTATAAATAAACTGTGATTTTTTTTAATTGAATTGAAAGATATTAATGATATCAATTCTTTAATATGTGTTTGTTTGCTGTTTAATTTAGAACAGGTTTCATGATCAAATTTCTACGATCAGAGTCAATTTTCAACGGACTGGGGTCTTTAACACATTTGTCTCAGAATTCAACATTGAAAATTGACCGCCTGGTCAATTTTCAACCTGAGACATAATTCTTCGTTTCACCTGTCGCCCACTCAAATAACTTGTATATTTTCTCGTAAATAGTTTCGCATAAAACGAGACTGCTGCACTGTTGATGGATTGAAAAGAGGCGATCCCCACTGTTTAAAATTTTATGCCTGATGTCTTTAGGACTAACTGCCTATTACGTAAGTTATCAAAGTTCTGGCGTCTGGTCTATGCTGCTGTAAAATACCTCTTACTAAAACGTTCCTACCGTGTAAATTGTAGATATGTACTTATTTTACATTTTCAACTGTCTTTGTCTATGATAACATTACGAATCAATTTCGAACCCTAAAACCCAATTACTTTATAAAACATGAGTGACACAACATGGGCGTGTCTTATAGCATAACCGAAAAAAGGTATTGGCAGTCGCAGTGCCAGGGTGTAAAGGATGGGGCACATGCGATTACATTGTATTATCTTAAATGACAGGATCTTGGAAATGGAAGGTTTTTTAATTTAATTGTTATAACGTTGTATCTTATACTCTTTTACAGGCATGGGGCGATTTCCATTTCCATCCAGTGAAAACTGCGATTTCTACAGGAAAGAGTTTCTTCTATAACACAAAGCATAACAAACACGTAGAAAATACGACGGACGATGTCTTCACCAATCCTTCGAGTAACCAATTGGCAGTGCAGCGATCCAGACACCTGTCCTCAAAGATGACTATAGTAACGGCCTAATGGAATCTGGGAACGTTCCGAAAAGGCTCCGGAAACATGCATTTCTCAACAAAGACGTACTTCAAATGGGCGACCATATTCAAGCATCTGGTGAATCCACTGGTGGTGTATACAGATTCAGAGGAGTTCAGAGAGTTGATGGAAAGGCTGCGATCTGACCGTGTCAACAACACGATGATTTACCTGACAAATCGGACTGACTTCTGGCCCTTTAGACTCCTTAATGACGTCAGATCTGTCTATAACGTTCCAGGTTATCCCAGAAACAACCCGAATACAGTGGTTCCAGAATACAGCGCGACTCAAAATTCCAAATACGCGGTGGTGGCCGACACCTTGCGTAAGCAAGTTTTCCAAAATCCCTACTGCGCTTGGCTCGATTTTTGATAATTTCGAGACGAAGTTGATAAAAATGTGCAATACGTGTTAGAAATTCCACCAGGATTTGACTCAAAGAGAGTGTCTTATAATCGCATCGGCGAGTTTTTTAAGAATGTTGACCCTTTCACGATTTTTCGGAATACTTTGCTGTGGGTTTGCGGGGGAATGTTCCTTGGAACAGGTGAGGTGTTCCTACAGTTTGAACAGCTTTATCACCGGCTGTGCTATATTTCCTAGACGAAAAGCTAATGAACACGGACCAGCAGTTGTTGTATTCTATATACAGTGAAAAGGGCAGGGAAGCTTCAACACCAAATGTTGAACTACAGTTGTACATTTCCGAAAGGACCTGGAAATCCCTTGTTTTATTTGGAATATCTTTGTCGGAAGGAAATTACAAAGACAAAATTATAAGAGAGTTATACTTTATGCATATAAACGAATTCTTAGTTGTATTTATGTGTTTTACATTTCTATCATACAATTCTAGACTTGCTGACTATGAAATACGGTATGACCAAACGTTACTGAACAGCAAAACAAGGACAAATACAAAGAAATTATAAATATGTTTCTCTTCCTTCCCACTTGTCATGTATATCAACGATATTCGTAATTCTCAGCTGAGTTGAAAGCTTTCATTTGATTTGTCCGTCAGGCGTTTATGGTATGATCCTCTTCTTAGCCGCCGCACGTCTATGAAGGATGTGCAATTTAAAGAAGATGGGTGGATAAGGCGTGTAAAATGCCCATACGCGGTCGGACAGTCTACTAAAAAATTAAAGTATCAACAAATCTGATGGGTTTTTTTAAAATCATTTAAAACAATATATATTTAACGAATCATTGATTTTTAACCTATAGGTATGTTCAATATTTGGAATATGTTGACTCAAACAGGCGTATACCTATCAAAACCTGCAAATACTGTCATTTTTTAGAACTTCAAGGCATTTTCTTTTATAGAGTGGGTCTGTGCTCCATATTTTTCTCATAGTCTAATTAAGGTCTATTGGAAAACAAACCGATTTTAATCAACAAAAACGTGGAGAGATGACCCACTATACATTAAAAATATCATTTTGTATCCCAACAATTGAACGTTTTGAAAAAATAATACAAGTCCGGTGGTTCGTGGCCTTAGTGACACATAATATTTAAAAGGCCCACTTTGTTGTGTCTGAAATGGCTCAGTGGTTAGAGTACCTGGCACATGCTAACCTTATATATCAAGGGTTTTTATGTTACGGGTTCGATACCACCAAAATTTCCGACAATACTTTTTTTTCTTATTTTTTGTTAAATATATTAAAAACTGACTAAAGTTAGAAATTTTGCTTTTGCAAAGTTGTATTATAATATATTTGAATAGATTTAATTGGGGAAAAATAAATTCAAAAATGTATTTCACTACTATATCGAATGGGCATTTGCGCCATCTTATTCCCCCATCTTCTTTTAAGTTTATCAGTTGAAACAAACAGGGAGAATTTGATTCGAGTGAAATTTTTAAATGTTTAATATTGTTGAATGAATTTGCTGAAGTCGAAGGATATATCCATGCTCGTATCTAGAGGGGAGGGGTTCTCAGTAAATTCAATTGTTTAAACTGACATAGTACTTAACTGAAAATAGGTATTAGACCCTTCTCCCTCCCGAGGCAAACAAAATTATCCCTAGGAGACAGATACGTACCCAAGACTGGAAATTTTTTAAAGATCCGCGTCTGTTCTCTATAATGGTGAAAATGTTTTATCCAAATATTATAGCACACGAAAAGATAGGGAATCAAAAGTAAAACAGGTCAGACAGGAATACTCACTTAATGAACAAATCTTTATTGTTATTATTACAAAATCAAATGAAATCATTTCTAACTCAACTCTCATACATCAATATAACGATAGACAAGAAGTATCCATCAACAGACGTCTATATACATGTAGATAAACTTTGATGCTGAAACTAGTACACCTCTTCAACAGTCTTGAGTTCTGGGAAGAAATCTAGAATTTCTTTTTCCTCCGTCTTTTGCTGCGAGTACTTAGTCCCTCATTGCTCATAGACCTTCATGGCACATAAGCCTTTTGATTACACGGTTATTTATTTAAACAAAACAAACAATTAAACATGGCAGTCCAATGCTAGGCGTAAACTACCGAGTGTTTTAGATGTTACATGTATATATCGAACTGACGATAAAACCCATACATACGCGAATCTTACTTAACAGCCCAGTATACAGTGTTTGTTTACAGAATAAGTTCCCTGGTGACGTATGCAGATTCACGAAAGATTCACAAATAATGTTATATAGTAATCAATCTGGTTATTGTGATGTCACGTTGAAGTTGGAAATCAGTTGTATATACTTCATTGGTGATTTATGAATTCAAAATTATTTTATATTAAATGCAAATTGATGACTTCCTTCCTAAAATTAATTATATATAATTATACCATCCCTGACATTAACACTTTTAATTATTTTGTAGATAAAATTACGAGATTCTCGGTTACAAAAGTAGTTTGTAGTTCAACCCACATGTTATTGTACGTGACCTTGCTTTTGACCTTGTTATTGACCTTGCTATTTTGCCATTCTTATTCCCTTTAAAGATAATCATTTCTCCTCTAGTATATCTGTATTTAATTGTTTGTTCTATTTCTCCATATCGTGATTTTCCCTGATTCATAATATATAATATATAAGCATAATGTAAAGTTGTTCCTCTTTTTTCCATAGAATGCTATCATCGATATTATGAAAGTAGTAAAGATCATAAGCGTTGATTCTTAGATTTTTATGAAAAATTTGGACAACTTTGGTTTCAAATACACAAATAAATTAAATAAATAAAGTGAGCTAATTATTTTCTTCAATGAGCGATTTTAGTTTTGATTGAAAGAACTTTTTCAGAAAGAACACTGGTTAACGTTGACTGTTATGGCAAAAAAGCGTAGGAAAAGTTCATTACAAGTTGCTGTCCTTTAAAAAAGGACTACAATACGTGGACCATTTGCATGTGTTTCCAACGAAAACATGAAAGCCTTAAGATTATCAGAGATTCCACCGACTCTAGCCCTCTGCTTTTAACCACTAAATTTGTACGTTGTATTACGTATACATGTATGTATAGCCCTGACTTTTTATCTCAGAATTTAAAGGGTTCATACTTCTCAAATAATTATGATCTATCTATGAATGAAATTTGCATGTATAGTATCAGGCATTCGGTGAATTCTACTATTTGAGCACACAATACGATGCGCACTACTTTGTTAACTATGCAGTGACAGCTTTGTGTAAATTAAAAATTTCATATATTGATGCATTTTTCTTGAGATTTAAACTTTTAAACAGTGACATAATTATTCAATCATACTTAAATGCTTAAAAAAATTTAATCGGGAAGTTCTCTAGCCTCGCCAACTATATAAAAGTAAAGTTAAGTTACATGTGTATTCGGAAAACAACAAAACATTGCAAATGCTATATGATGCATATTGTAGTTTCGGCATAACATTAACTTATTTCATGATACTGATAGTTCATATCACATGCCAATCATTTTTTTAAAAGGAATACTTTACTGTACTGTTTACTGACAACTTTACAATTACAGCACCTTTGAACTTATGTGTGCATATGGTACGGAATCCCGATCCCGATTCAGATAAACGTGTGCTTACCTGGTTCCCTGAGCTACTCATTACGCACAGGAACCAGGCTAGCTCATGCGCAGGCTGAATTTTCCCCATAGCATCCGGTTTAACCTCGCTTATATATTTTCTGCGTGGACCTCAGGGTCCACGCAATGAGTCGGGCAGATGGCTTGGATTTAAAAACTTTGCTTTAAATATACAAAAATATAAATGCACCCGCATTTATTTATTACATACATTTTAAGATCACTGACAGATTAGTATTAAACTTTGAATGTGTTATCACTACGTTTATACATGTAGGAATAAATGAAGTACGCGTAAAACAGGAACGTTGCTTCAGGTTGACCCCCCCCCCTTTTTTTTTAATAGGCTATTAGGAATTCTAATTTGGGACAGTGTTAAAAATTATAGTGAAAGTTGATCTGAAGAACAAAAATTTGGAAAATAGATACGACACACTATAGACCCCTTCCACGTTTTGAAATAAAAATCCTAATACATGTATATGCGACAAATTGTTGAGAATAGATATTGTAAAGTATGAAATTATTTCCAGATGCAAGAAGAAACTGCAAAAGTCATATAGAGCCCGAAAAGTTGGTAAATTACCAGTCAGCTGACAGTGCGCCCCCCCCCCCCTTTGGAAAATTCACATTTATAAATTCTTACAGTAAATTTACTTAAAATATGCATCCCCCCGGAAATATTTTTGGACTGCAAAGAAAAAAAATAGGTCATATGCATGTATAATCAATTTCAGTTTAGACGTTTTACATCCCTGTCTGCTTCTATCCAGCCAGTTGGTTTTTTTTTAATTTTAAATTTATAAAATAGGTTAAGATAATGCAATAAAAAAAATACCTCGGACTCAGTATATACAAAAAACATCTGGTTTAAATTAAAAAAAAATAAACAGCAATTTGAAAAGTTCTTCGGGATATGAAGTAAGTTGGTTTGTCACGTGATCAAATCCTTTGAAGCCCGAAGGGCTTCTCGGTAGATTTGATCACGTACCAACCAACTTCATATCCCGGTGAACATTTTAACATTGCTGTTTATTATTACTTACATGTGTTATTTCCAGCGCTTGCACGGAATATTATATAGTGACGACTACTGTTTACATGTATAATAAAAAATATGATTCAGCAAAAGTTAAGTACTTTAAGAATAATTACCCTGGTATGTGTAATGCAGTGCAATAGCATTATTCCCAGTATTTCAAGATTTTTGAAATGTGTGTCATTGAAGAGAAATGTTGTGACAAGTAGATGTTGTCCCTCTCTACTTTTTATTTGTATTTTGTTGAATGAAAATGTACAAAAGTAGTTTATAATTTTGTTAAACAAAAGCAATATACATGTAGTTCGCACTTTTATTTACAAATGGAATTATTATGTTTGTTTAAAAATTCTTTGATTGGAGTTATCATTTTAAATGTATATACATTGTCTATAAAGGCCACACGGCCCATAATGACCGTTACAGACGTTGAGTTTTAACGAAGTTCTAAGTAAAGGATATAAGCGGAAAACTGTCCATTCTGTGAGAGAATAAAGTGATCGAGGCCCGTTGTACAGTAGTACAGAATAGACAGTTTGAGGCTAATATACAACTTAAAACATTACCATCTATTACTGGTGTAAACCATCCATGTACAGATTAATACAGTTCCTAAGTGTTAACAATATTAAAGAATTGTGTAATTTAGGAAAATTCATTTACAAAGCCCTCACACTCAGAATGGTTTGACTATATCAAGTGTCATTTGCTGATTTCAATTGTTATTACTATCAATATATATATATATATATATAATATATGTGTTATTTCATTCTCCAAATACAAATTATTCTATAGATTTTTAAGGACTGACCGTCCACTATTATTATTTCCTATATTTATTCATGTATTGTTCACCTTTATAAGTGCTATTAGACGTATGTCTTTTGCAATAAAGAAATTGAAAATTGAAATTGAAAATTAAGAATGGACGGTATCAGTAATTTTATCTTTGAACAATAAAGCCAGTCTTGGATAGAACTTTCTGTTGTTCACTGAATAGATAGTTTCAGGTATGTGAAAACGGTTTATCAAGCTGTGCAGTGCAAATTTCATATTTGTTCACTCTTCTACAAAGCAACACCGTTTCATTCTCTACTGGAGAGAGAATTTTAATTTAAGAGTATTTAAGGATGTAAAAGAGATACTACATATGTTGTTCTACGTGATATTCTTGATATGGAGGGTGGGAATGCTGTGCCAAATTTTGATTTGACTAACAAAATGATTTGATAAAATGGTTAACAATTGCATCATTCTAGAATGCTCAGATGCAGAATTTTTTCCAGGGGTGTGGAGGAGGTTAGCGGTCAAGGTGTAGTTTTATGAACTTTTTCCAGGGAAAATGTAGCCCGAATGATCAAGAATCAACTTTAAGATATGGGAAGAATATGATTATCTTAAAGTGCAGTGAAATTTGTCTCAGTCTACGTTCTGATCATATCTGATCATGATGTGGTTTGTGGTTACAAGTAATTAATATGAAAAAGTGGATAAATTTGGATTCGTGATTCTGAAAATGGAGTTGATATGTCATACTGGATAATAATCACTAGTCTTTAGTGTTTCTTCGTTGTATCGCTAGTACCTGTCTCATTCTCAAGGTGTTAAACACTAATTCAGTATCTTTATTTGCAAATGTGATGTCTTTATTCTTGTTTCCAACTGACCTGTTTGCCGTCAAGTAAGTTAACAGTTTTACCTGTCTCTGTCCATTATTTTTAAGAAGGGAGATTTCTATCCATCATTTTTAAGAATGGACACCTACAGGTAGCTTATTGGATTGTTTTTTAATTTAGAAGTATTTTATTTGGTAAAAAGCCATAAAAAACAAAGGATTACGTAACATATACATATTCATTTCAAAGAACTCAACCACATATTAGATGTTTGGAGGACTTTTACATTGAGCCGTGCTCTGCGTTATTTCCGCAACCCTTTAATACAGTGAAAATTAGATTAAATCTTATGAGAAAAATTCAAAATTAATACAGTTTGATTCAGAAGTTTATGACAAGCATTTAGGTATGAAATATGTAAATATATGAACCCATTTAAATTGAAACAAAAAACTGCTATTGTCCAGGATCTTTTTAGACAACCATCGTATATAGTATTAAACACCCCACCAAAATTAACCTTTCTATATGAATACTTTTTTGTCACGTGGTATAGATCCCTGCCAATTATAAATCTGCATTTATGAACATAAAAAAGTATTCTTATCAGGATAAGCATCATATTTCATTTGTAAAAAAAATCTTAATACCGGTGTTGTACATGGACGCTGCTTCAAGTAAAAAAATAATTTCCCATTCTTCACATTTTGAAGAAGAAAGCAATGCTTAACAGATTTCATTTGATTTTTTTCCACTGTTTGAAAAAAACTTTTTCGTGAACGTATATCCAATCAAACATATGTTTGAAGTTATAAATGTTTTCATCGATATTAACATACTCTGGGATTGAAATGGTCTCCGTTTTCTTTGCAATAAATTATTTTTTTTGCAATGTTGTTCTTTTTAACACTTGAACAATGATTTCATGTCCGTATTGAAGTGCAACATCTTCAGCAGTTCCTTTAATTGTACGTATATTGATACTGGCTCCGTTTTCGAGCAAAGTTCGTACAGTTTCCTCATGTCCGTACTCACAAGCTAAAGCAAGAGGACTAAAACCCTCTAATGTACATAAATTGATATTTGCGCCGTTGGTCAGTAGAAGCTGTACAATTTCATTATATCCTTTCTGGCAAGCTATGAAAAGAGGACTGGTTCCACCTTCGTCACAGTTATTAATGTCTGCTCCGTTATCAAGATAAAGTTGGCATGCTATAAAGAGTGGACCGGTTTTGTCTTTTCTACCTAAATTCACATCTGCTTCATTACTCAGCAAAAGTTTAACCGTGCTTATATGGTCATTTTCGCAAGCTACGTAGAGAGGACTAGCGCCATTAAATATGCACTTGTTAACGACTGCTCCTTTGTCTATTAAAAGTTGTACAGAACTGTTATATCCTTTTTGACATGCAATAAATAGAGGACTGGCTCCAGAACTGGTACATAAATTAACCTCAGCACCGTGTTTTAGCAAAGTTCGTACAGTTTCCTCATGTCCGTTCTGACAAGCTACAACGAGAGGACTAAAACCCAATGTACATGAATATATATTTGCGCCTTTGGTCAGTAGAAGCTGTACAATTTTATTATATCCTTTCTGGCAAGCTATTAAAAGAGGACTGGCTCCATCTTCGTCACAAATATTACTGTCTGCTCCGTTATCAAGTAAAAGTTGTACCAAGTTTTCGTTTCCATTTTGGCATGATATAAAGAGAGGACTGGTTTTGTCTTTTCTACATAAATTGACATTTGCTTCATTATTCAGTAAAAGTTTAACCGTGCTAATATGGTCATTTTCGTAAGTTATGTAGAGAGGACTAGCGCCATTTTTCTTGCATCTGTTAACGGCTGCTCCTTTGTCTAATAAAAGTTGTACAGAACTATTAAATCCTTTTAGAGATGCTATAAATAGAGGACTTGCTCCAGAACTGGTACATAAATTAAGGTCAGCACCGTGTTTTAGCAAAGTTCGTACAGTTTCCTTATGTCTGTTCTCCCAAGCTATAACGAGAGGACTAAATCCCTCTAATGTACATAAATTGATATTTGCGCCGTTGGTCAGTAGAAGCTGTAAAACTTTATTATATCCTTTCTGGCAAGCTATTAAAAGAGGACTGAATCCATCTTCGTCACAGATATTAATGTCTGCTCCGTTATCAAGTAAAAGTTGTACCACATTTTCGTTTCCATTTTGGCATGCTATAAATAGAGGACTGGCTCCAGAACTGGTACATAAATTAACCTCAGCACCGTGTTTTAGCAAAGTTCGTACAGTTTCCTCATGTCCGTTCTGACAAGCTACAACGAGAGGACTAAAACCCAATGTACATGAATATATATTTGCGTCTTTGGTCAGTAGAAGCTGTACAATTTTATTATATCCTTTCTGGTAAGCTATTAAAAGAGGACTGGCTCCATCTTCGTCACAAATATTACTGTCTGCTCCGTTATCAAGTAAAAGTTGTACCAAGTTTTCGTTTCCATTTTGGCATGATATACAGAGAGGACTGGTTTTGTCTTTTCTACATAAATTGACATTTGCTTCATTATTCAGTAAAAGTTTAACCGTGCTAATATGGTCATTTTCGCAAGCTATGTAGAGGGGACTAGCGCCATTTTTCTTGCATATGTTAACGGCTGCTCCTTTGTCTAATAAAAGTTGTACAGAACTATTAAATCCTTTTAGAGATGCTATAAATAGAGGACTTGCTCCAGAACTGGTACATAAATTAAGGTCAGCACCGTGTTTTAGCAAAGTTCGTACAGTTTCCTCATGTCTGTTCTCACAAGCTATAACGAGAGGACTAAATCCCTCTAATGTACAAAAATTGATATTTGCGCCGTTGGTCAGTAGAAGCTGTAAAACTTTATTATATCCTTTCTGGCAAGCTATTAAAAGAGGACTGAATCCATCTTCGTCACAGATATTAATGTCTGCTCCGTTATCAAGTAAAAGTTGTACCACATTTTCGTTTCCATTTTGGCATGCTATAAATAGAGGACTGGCTCCAGAACTGGTACATAAATTAACCTCAGCACCGTGTTTTAGCAAAGTTCGTACAGTTTCCTCATGTCCGTTCTGACAAGCTACAACGAGAGGACTAAAACCCTCTAATGTACATGAATATATATTTGCACCGGTGGTCAGTAGAAGCTGTACAATTTTATTATATCCTTTCTGGCAAGCTATTAAAAGAGGACTGGCTCCATCTTCGTCACAAATATTACTGTCTGCTCCGTTATCAAGTAAAAGTTGTACCACGTTTTCGTTTCCATTTTGGCATGATATAAAGAGAGGACTGGTTTTGTCTTTTCTACATAAATTGACATTAGCTTCATTATTCAGTAAAAGTTTAACCGTGCTAATATGGTCATTTTTGCAAGCTATGTAGAGGGGACTAGCGCCATTTTTCTTGCATATGTTAACGGCTGCTCCTTTGTCTAATAAAAGTTGTACAGAACTATTAAATCCTTTTAGAGATGCTATAAATAGAGGACTTGCTCCAGAACTGGTACATAAATTAAGGTCAGCACCGTGTTTTAGCAAAGTTCGTACAGTTTCCTCATGTCTGTTCTCACAAGCTATAACGAGAGGACTAAATCCCTCTAATGTACATAAATTGATATTTGCGCCGTTGGTCAGTAGAAGCTGTACAACTTTATTATATCCTTTCTGGCAAGCTATTAAAAGAGGACTGAATCCATCTTTGTCACAGATATTAATGTCTGCTCCGTTATCAAGTAAAAGTTGTACCAAGTTTTCGTTTCCATTTTGGCATGCTATAACGAGAGGACTAGTTTTGTCTTCTTTACATAAATTGACATCTGCTCTATTATTCAGTAAAAGTTTAACCGTGCTAATATGACCATTTTGGCAAGCTAGGCAGAGGGGACTAGCGCCATTATACTTGCACATGTTAACGACTGCACCTTTGCCTATCAAAATTTGAACAGCATTGTTATATCCTTTTTGACATGCTATGGATAATGGGCTAGCTCTAGAACTGGTACATAAATTAAGGTCAGCACCGTGGTCAAGTAAAGTTTGTACAGTGCTGTCATGTCCGTTTTGGCAAGCAATGTAAAGAGGACTAACTTTGTAATCGGCGGTCCTTGAATTAACGTCAGCTCCCTTTTCCAGTAAAATTTGTACAATGTCGTTGTGTCTTTCTTGACATGCTTTATAAAGGGGACTTTCCCCATCCTGTGTACATTGGTTTATGCATGCTCCATTGTTGAGTAAAATTTCCACCATACTGGTATGGCCGTTTTGACAAGCTAAAAAGAGAGAACTAACACCGTCTTCCGCACATAAGTTAACTTTTGCTTTGTAATTTATCAACATTTGAACAGTTTGTTTTCGTCGTATTATATTTGAAGTTCCCATGTTATAAACATCGTCTTTAGGCTTGGTATCGTCTCGACTTGCAGCAATCATTAAAGGTGTCCACTTTTTTTCATTTTTTGTTATCATGTTCACATCAGCACCTAAATGAATCAGCTCATGCAGAATTTCAAAATTATAAAACAAGGCTGTAATGTGAATGGGAAATAGGCCTCCAAACGCTTTTGTCAACGAATCTTTGATGTATTTATCCGAAAACATTTTTAAGAAATCTTTTGAGCCATTACAACATACTGCAGATATCAAATATTTTCCGATCAAATCAGTGTTTGATTGGTATAGAGTTTTAAAACAATAGACTGACAATTCAGAATGACAAAATGCCACCAGTGCACAGAAAGGCGAAAATTCATTTTCCAAAGCCAAGAAGGCAAGTTTCGACACCGTGTCATCTGTATTCGGCCAATACTGTTTATGATCGTCATACATACTCTTTTTGGTTTGAAGTAACTCTTGTAGCTTCTTTGGGTGTCTTTCGAATTTTTCTAGTAGTACTTTTATTAATCTTTTATCCCTTAAAGCAGGATGAAGTATAACTTCTATATAACATTCTTCGAAAAAGGCCTTAAAAAATCTCTCTCCAAGTACGTCTATATTCCTATCACTTAAATATATGGTAAACGCCCGATTCTGTTCACTGCCATTGTATAAGGTTACTCGTCTAAGAAGGAACCTAATATCGGCATATTGTGTTAATTCTGCTGGATAATCCTTTCCAAGAATAAAACTTGTCACCTCCATAACGAAATCGTGATAAAACTCATAAGCATCGCCAATTTTTTTGACAAAAAATCCCTTTAGAAGGTCAAGATTGTCACTAATATCATAAAGTGGGGTATCCTGCGGCAATCCACACATGGTCAATGCACGTTTAAATTTGTAACTTAAGAGCTCATTCCTCACTGCATCATCACAGCGGAAGTTATTATTAAAAAGAACAAGAAGAACAAGGGCGCAGTACTTCCCTCTGTCCTCCTTTCTAAAACATCTTATTTGCTCTTCAACGACCTTTACGGGCTCTTTAAAAAATCTATATCTGTCACTTTGATATTTTATGTCAGAAGAAAAAAGTTTACACAATAACGGAAAATACGCTTCAGTATTTAGAATTTCAGCAAAATCCTCCTCAGATATTTTGTCATTTGACATGTATTTGTTCCAAATGCTTCGTTTTTCTTCATTAGTTAATTTATACTGGACATCTTCGATGTTTACGATATTTGTTATTTCCTGTAAAACTCCTTTCACTTTATCATCAAAAAGAATATAATTTCTACAAGAAATAAGAAGTTTTCCCTTTTTTAAAAAGGTAAATATTGCTAGTTCAGATTCTTTCCAAGAAAGATATGATGCTTTATCGAATGAATCTTTTCCGATAGGATCGTTAAGTACTAATATTGTAGAGTTCAAATTACATTCTTGTTCTAAGATGTATTTTATCATTTCCATCACACCTTTCAATGGTTTCACAATCCAGCCCTGATCCTTGTACTTGAGTGCAATATGTTGAACAATAGCAGATTTTCCGGATCCGGAGTGTCCTGTCACAATCACCAGGTTTTGTTTTTTTATTTTGCTCTCGACTTCTTTACATGCTCTGGTTGAAAAGAAGAAGGTGTCGTCCTCTCTCCATTGATCAAGAACTGCATTTTCAAAGCGTAATACTGAAAAAAAAATAACATGTGCTGCTATAATAACGCCTGTTCAATGAATATCTATACTACTATATTAAAATAATAGACTCGAATTTTTGGTCTTTAATACCGAGAAATCGGAAGAATACTGTCCTTTGTTTTATATGTTTTAAACATCATTGGTACTTGAAGATTACCATTTTGTTTTTATTTTTTCTCAGTTAAGCTTCGCTAATTAATAATCAACAAAATTCCTCAAAAAATCCCGGAAATCACCTAGATGTTTTGGATTTTACAATCTTGCGCTTGCGCAATACATTCACGCTAACGGGATCTTTAGTTTATGTTTCCACAATATCACATTTGCATGAATAAACTCAGAAATGATAATACAAATACGGATAAATTTTCAGTGGACTTTTGCTATATATATCACTGGATGAAATATCTGGTTTCAGTGCTGCGGAAACCCTTTGGAAACTCTGCGGAAACTTAAGGTTACTTTAAGTTTCCGACAGGTTTCAGCACGGAAACTTCAAGTTTCATTAAGTTTCCGCAGTGCTGAAACTTAGGCTGTCCATGAATCCAAATGGTTTCCGCAACGGAAACTTACTGAAACTTGAAGTTTCTGCATAGTTTCAATCTCCATATACGTTTGGGATACATATTGTTTACAAATGGTTTCCGCGACGGAAACTTACTCAAACTAGAAGTTTCTGTATTGTTTCAACCTCCATATACTATTGGGAAACATATTGTTTACAAAGGGTTTCCGCAACTGAAACTTACTGAAACTTTTTATATTTTTGCTTTCACAAAAGCTGAGCAAGGTTTCTACTTTATGTAAAAACAAAACAATTTCAAACAGTTCCAAATTTATTTTGTTCAAAAATCTGAAATTGTTTTCAATAATAGATAAAATACAGCCAAAATACAATAATGGAGAAACATCCATATGGCAATTCCCTTATTAGGGACTTTTATTAAAAAAATGATAAAATTGCACAAGAAAAAAAACTCCCATAGAAATCTTAAAATTTGTATTTTTTTTCATCTCGATTAAATGCCTATCAAATCTACCTTTAAAAATGCAACAAAGATCTTACTTTTTGAAAAATACGAATGCAATTTACAAAATAACTGCACGTACATGAATAAACAAAGAAAACTTCACTGTTACATGAACATGAAACACTTGTCTCAATTTGTTTTGAACTACAATGAATATGTACACCATAAAATATTTTTGAAAAGTCTAAAGTATCCATCTTTAAAAAAAAAAATACACTACAAGATAGTAGTTGACTATAGAGGTATGACCCAGATTTGATTTGAATATGTCAATAAATTCCAAAATGAGGTCAAAGTGACCCACTTACAAGTTGGGATAAACCTTTTCTTTGTTAGTAATATAATCTAATGTTTTACAATAGAACAGGATTTGATATCATTTTTTTGATAATCCATTAAGTCCAAAGTGAACTTTTCATTTCCACCCATAATGTACCAACTGATCAGATTTTAATATCATAAGCCTGTCAGTATTTAATAGATGACCCAGAGGGAGATATGAAAAATTTGTTGGCCAATAAAAAGCTAACAGTGGAGCAGTCTGTCAAATCATGTGCAAAAATATGATGTACACATTTAATTAATTATGCGGATTGCAACACACTTCATTCCTGATGAATAATCTTCTTTACACACGGTTTACCTTCCTACATTTCACTCCTTTACCTACATTAATATTTTTAAATCCCAGACATGAAGCACTGGATGAAAAATCAAGTTTCAGCAAAACTGAAACTATATGGAAACCTTGCTGAAACTTGAAGTTGAAGTTTCATGTATAGTTTCCGCAATGCGGAAACCATTATATCGATTCAGCAAGTATCCGTTAGGTTTCAGTCAGCAGAAACTTTAGTCTAAGATTCCTGATGGTTTCCGCAATGCGGAAACTAAATTTGAATCTTGTGAATAGTTGTGTAAATAATTATGGAAATATCAATCAGTTTCAGAACATTTCCGCTAGGTTTCAGTATGCTGAAACTTTAAGTTAAGATTCCTGATGGTTTCCGCAATGCGGAAACTAAATTTGAATCATGTGAAAAGTTGTGTAAATTATCATGGAAATATCAATCAGTTTCAGAACATTTCCGCTAGGTTTCAGTATGCTGAAACTTTAAGTTAAGATTCCAAATGGTTTACGCATTGCTGAAACTATTACCAAAATTGATTTGAGTTTAATAGTGATATCATTTATTTTCAACAGGTTTAAGTTTAATTCTAGCCTAATGATAATGAATCCGTACATACTAAAATGTATAGTAAGGTTTCAGCGTGACTGAAACTATATGTATACATGTTACTATCTTCAAATGTGGCAAATAAGGCGATTAAGAACCTTACTAAGTAATTAATTGAATTTGAAAAGAAAAACTGATGTCTGATCTTGTTTAATGCATATGATGAAATCATTAATCTTAGGTACTCGGGCACGTGTATACATGTGTATACATTCTTTGTCCAGGTGACCTCCTCTGTGATTTTCCTGTATATTCTGTGTGGATTGCAGGGTTTTTTCTGTCAGGAGTGAACAAAAGACTGTTACATAACATATACACAGTACGAGGCGTGAGTTTATAACTGGAGCCCGGCGGGAATTTTTTTTCAATTTGTGTGTACCTGAGTTAGTAAAACTGATAAGTAAATTATAATTATTCAGTAAAATAAATTAATATACCTATTTTGTAAGACTCCTTCTTAAATCATTTAGTTATCATTTGAATGAACCTTGAGGTACAGTAACTAATTAAGCAAACAAATTAAGGTAAAGTCGTTGTAAATTTTTACAAATCGTACCAAATATTCGTACAACCTGAAGTTTAGAGCTAATTCATTTCTTTTTTAATACCACGCCAACACATGTACACAGGAATTTTTTTTTTAAATTCTACAGTTGATAATAACAAGTAAAACCCACTTGGAGTTTGAGTCTATAATAATTGTTTAATTATTTACATGCACTTCAGACTTTACTGCATGTATGACTGTATCATGATTCACTGGCGTCGGAAGCAAATTGGAAGTGGGGGGGGGGGCTAGACTAATCCTCAGAAATATTGAGACAAAACCCTAATTCCCAAAATCATGAAAATCCTAATCCGTGGGGGGGGGGGGGGGGGGGGGGGGTATACCTATACGTAAATTTAGGAACAATTACATATCCGGCGAGATAAAGTGGGGGGGGGGGGGGGCTATATGCCTATTGGTTAAGTCTAACTTTGCACTAAGCCCCCCCCCCCCTACCCCCGGTTCGACGCCTATGTGATTCGTGCATTTCTATACTTTGTATTTACTTTCTGTACTGTAAACACAGATATTGATACATGTTTATGAAACATGCACATGTTTATGTTAAAAGATATAATAAGCATAACTTAAAATTTTAGTGAAGTTATACGTTATATTACAAAATCAGTTTAAAATCCAGCACTAGCCATGTGGTGCATGTGATTTTAATCCCATTTTTAAAATTTGATTATACATTCGTATACATTTGATGTAGAAAGTATACCAAATAATTAAAATTATATTTTGTTTATATATCAGTCCGACGTGTACGTCTTACTTCCTGGCTTGTTTAACGCGTTTGTATTTTAATTTCATAAGTATTCTTAACGTACTGTTCATCGCGTGACCAATCAGTGCACATGTGTAACTGTAAAATAATTGCCATCAATTCATCGTAGTTGTAAATTCACCGTACGGGTGAACGCTGTTAACCGGACCTCGTTAATTGATCGGCATCTAATTATATTTGTGATTTCTGTGTGTTCATGCAGAACCTGCTCTGTGATGAACATAATATTTTCACACCTCTATATTTTGAATAAGAATATGACCGTGCTTAGAATCGCGGTAAAAATTGGACAAGTCAAGACTAACTTGTCAGTAAACTATACTGGCAAAATCATCAGTGCATGTAAATAAAATATAGTTAAAGACAAAATCTGATACATATGTCTCATTAAAACTTGTTAAATTTCATTAGACATTTGTAAACAAACGGTCGGCCATTTTTTTGGTTAATCACGTGTTACAAATACAATTGTAACAAACACACGCCAATACTTTGTCGTATTTAACAAGGAAATACTGACTCCGACAGTTCTTATTTAAAATAAATATACATGTAAAAAGTATACTAGTCGGTAAAAAATGATAATTTTGATTAAACATTATTCATTTTAAACTATCCCCAGATGCACTTTTCCAAGATTTAGCGGGTTCTGATTGGTCAGTTTTGGCGCACTTTATTATTCCGAGCGAAGGTTAAAATGGACAAGGTGCTGTTGTAAAATGGAGAATTGAAAAGCATTAATAGCCTCTACAACAAGGAGATAATGCAGGAACGAAGAACTCATGTCAAGGTAACTTAATTCACAATAAAGATACTCCCAATAACATTTTCTAGGCTCTAATTTATCTCTCATTTGTAAACAAGATCTCGCGCCATCAAATCAAGATGGCGTCATTTTTTCAAACTTGGTTCGGCGTTTTAATTTTTATTACCGTATCTCTTTTAAATATACGTTTTGACCAAGTTAACCATTAACCAACTTTATATGCATGATAATCAAGATTATCCAGGGTATACACATATATAATTATATAAACGTCCCTAATATATGAATCCTTGGTTGGTAAACAAGACGAACAATGAATCTTTCGCACATTAAACAATTTACAAACTCTAAATGTAACGAAAAAAAATTATTGATTAAATCCGGAAAATGAAATCTTTCACGTTTTTCTTTTTCAGCATTGACAGCATACAAAGGCAATGTTTCCGGTGATTAGTTGCATCCTCTGTTCGGTGATTCGGGTGAATGTTTTGACCAGCTGGACGATGTGAACGCAAGGTATTGTTTTGAAATTGATTATTTTCACCATTAACTTATATATGTGTTGGATGTTTATAATTTACTGTAGTAATGTTTGGGAAATCCAGGTCTAAGTTCTTGAAAAGGAGGTTGATGGGGGAGGGGGGGGGGGGTGAAACACACTTATTGTTGATAAGTTTCCATTGTTCAACAAACAATAATTGAATCAAAATGAAAATAACATAGCTTCAAACATAAAATGAAACATTTTAGACCAGATACTACTGTAGTCATTATATGACATAGTTTAAACAGCAACTGGCAACTGCATAGTAGCTTCTGTATTCAGAATTTTATTCAGAATGCTTTTATTACATGTTAGGCTGAATGACTTATGCTTATTGTTTAAAAATTTAAATGAAACTTTATTATTCATGTTTAAGATAAATAGAACAGACATAAAGTACAGCCCAGTGAAAGGAACAAGTTCATCGCAAGAAAAAGAATTTTAATGCTACCACTGTCCAGAACTACTAAGTCTGCTGTAGCCAGGATGTGATCATATGAGTGCTTTACCGGTCTGGACAATGCTCGAAAGTCCCCCAAAAAGGCCTATTTCCATAAACTACGACTCGGGTTACATCAACAACAGCCAAGGACACTCCTTATTGATTCGAATGGACACATCTCTACGACCCGACTAAACCTCAGCAGAACAAGACTTTTTAACTGTAAAGTATTCTCATTTCAAAAAACCTTTTAACTATAAAAGTACTTTTTTTATATGATCAAATACCAGTATATTACAATGTCTGTCTGTAAGCTAGAATCTTAGAAAATCACATGGTTTTGACTTATTAAATGATTGATTAGACCTTGCAGATATTAACTTTCATTTTCTTAAATAATTTGTTATATTTGCAAATATTGGATAAAATATTAGACTCCATGTAACATATATCCTCACACCTCCAAGTTTATAAGTGTTAACTACTTTTTTTCCCATTTTCTTTGTTTAAACATTTATTGATAACTTAGTTTTTATTTGCAGCAATATATGAAAAATTAAGAAACCAATCTTAAATGTAAAAACACTGCATTAGGAGATGAATGCATGGGTCATAGAAATGATAAAATACACCAAACAATATTCAATTATGTTGTATATGAAAATATATAAAGACAACATATACCCCATGTATTACAATTTTTATATAACAAAATTACTTGGATGGAAAGTTGTTTCCATGTGGGTTTTATTTTAATCTGTGTTATGTAACTAATATATAATTGGAATTAGCTTTTATATCATAAGTAAAATGCTGGTATTGATGAGAATTGTAAGGTGAATGATCTGTGTGATACTTTGTATTTTATACATTCATGCTACAAAAAGCAAGTACATGTACATGTAGTAATACTTGTCATATATAAACAATGTATATTTTACTTCATGTCTTGGATTTAAAATATTAATGTAGGTAAAGTAGTGAAATGTAGGAAGGTAAACCGTGTGTAAAGAAGAATATTCATCAGGAATGAAGTGTGTTGCAATCAGCATAATTAATTAAATGTGTACATCATTTTTTTGCACATGATTTGACAGACTGCTCCATTGTTAGCTTTTTATTGGCCAACAAGCTTTTCATATCTCCCTCTGGGTCATCTATTAAATACTGACAGGCTTATGATATTAAAATCTGATCAGTTGGTACATCATGGGTGGAAATGAAAAGCTCACTTTGAACTTAATGGATTATCAAAAAAATGATATCAAATCCTGTTCTATTGTAAAACATTAGATTATATTACTAACAAAGAAAAGGTTTATCCCAACTTGTAAGTGGGTCACTATGACCTCATTTTGGAATTTATTGACATATTCAAATCAAATCTGGGTCATACCTCTATAGTCAACTACTATTTTGTAGTGTATTTTTTTTTTTTAAAGATGGATACTTTAGACTTTTTAAAAATATTTTATGGTGTACATATTCATTGTAATTCAAAACAAATTGAGACAAGTGTATCATGTTCATGTAACAGTGAAGTTTTCTTTGTTTATTCATGTACGTGCAGTTATTTTGTAAATTGCATTCATATTTTTAAAAAAGTAAGATCTTTGTTGCATTTTTAAAGGTAGATTTGATAGGCATTTAATCGAGATGAAAAAAAAATACAAATGTAAAGATTTCTATGGGAGTTTTTTTTCTTGTGCAATTTTATCATTTTTTAAATAAAAGTCCCTAATAAGGGAATTGCCATATGGATGTTTCTCCATTATTGTATCTTGGCTGTATTTTATTTATTATTGGAAACAATTTCAGATTTTTGATCAAAATAAATTTGGAACTGTTTGAAATTGTTTTGTTTTTACATAAAGTAGAAACCTTGCTCAGCTTTTGTGAAAGCAAAAATATAAAAAGTTTCAGTAAGTTTCAGTTGCGGAAACCCTTTGTAAACAATATGTTTCCCAATTGTATATGGAGGTTGAAACTATGCAGAAACTTCAAGTTTCAGTAAGTTTCCGTCGCGGAAACCATTTGTAAACAATATGTATCCCAAACGTATATGGAGATTGAAACTATGCAGAAACTTCAAGTTTCAGTAAGTTTCCGTTGCGGAAACCATTTGGATTCATGGACAGCCTAAGTTTCAGCACTGCGGAAACTTAATGAAACTTGAAGTTTCCGTGCTGAAACCTGTCGGAAACTTAAAGTAACCTTAAGTTTCCGCAGAGTTTCCAAAGGGTTTCCGCAGCGCTGAAACCAGATATTTCATCCAGTGAAGTAAAATATACATTGTTTATATATGACAGGTATTACTACATGTACATGTACTTGCTTTTTGTAGCATGAATGTATAAAAAACAAAGTATCACACAGATCATTCACCTTACAATTCTCATCAATACCAGCATTTTACTTATGATATAAAAGCTAATTCCAATTTTATATTACTTACATAACACAGATTAAAATAAAACCCACATGGAAACAACTTTCCATCCAAGTAATTTTGTTACATAAAAATTGTTATACATGGGGTATATGTTGTCTTTATATATTTTCATATATGACATAATTGAATATTGTTTGGTGTATTTTATCATTTCTATGACCCATGCATTCATCTCCTAATGCAGTGTTTTTACATTTAAGAATTGGTTTCTTAATTTTTCATATATTGCTGCAAATAAAAACTAAGTTATCAATAAATGTTTAAACAAAGAAAATGGAAAAAAAAGTAGTTAACACATATCAACTTGGAGGTGTGAGGATATATGTTACATGGAGTCTAATATTTTATGCAATATTTGCAAACATAATAAATTATTTAAGAAAATGAAAGTTAATATCTGCAAGGTCTAATCAATCATTTAGTAAGTCAAAACCATGTGATTTTCTAAGATTCTAGCTTACAGACAGACTTTGTAATATACTGGTATTTGATCATATAAAAAAAGTACTTTTATAGTTTATAGGTTTTTTGAAATGAGAATACTTTACAGTTAAAAAGTCTTGTTCTGCAGAGGTTTAGTCGGGTCGTAGAGATGTGTCCATTCGAATCAATAAGGAGTGTCCTTGGCTGTTGTTGATGTAACCCGAGTCGTAGTTTATGGAAATAGGCCTTTTTGGGGGACTTTCGAGCATTGTCCAGACCGGTGAAGCACTCATATGATCACATCATGGCTACAGCAGACTTAGTAGTTCTGGACAGTGGTAGCATTAAAATTCTTCTTCTTGCGATGAACTTGTTCCTTTCACTGGGCTGTACTTTATGTCTGTTCTATTTATCTTAAACATGAATAATAAAGTTTCATTTAGATTTTTAAACAATAAACAGAAGTCATTCAGCCTAACATGTAATAAAAGCATTCTGAATACAGAAGCTACTTATATGCAGTTGCCAGTTGCTGTTTAAACTATGTCATATAATGACTACAGTAGTATCTTATCTAAAATGTTTTATTTTATATTTGAAGCTATGTTATTTTCATTTTGATTCAATTATTGTTTGTTGAACAATGGAAAAACTTATCAACAATAAGTGTGTTTCATTCCCCCCCCCCCCATCAACCTCCTTTTCAAGAACTTAGACCTGGATTTCCCAAAAATTACTACAGTAAATTATAAACATCCAACACATGTATAAGTTAATGGTGAAAATAATCAATTTCAAAGCAATACCTTGCGTTCACATCGTCCAGCTGGTCAAAACATTACCCGAATCACCGAACAGAGGATGCAACTAATCACCGGAAACATTGACTTTGTATGCTGTCAATGCTGAAAAAGAAAAACGTGAAAGATTTCATTTTCCGGATTTAATTAATAATTTTTTTTCGTTACATTTAGAGTTTGTAAATTGTATAATGTGCGAAGGATTCATTGTTCGTCTTGTTTACCAACCAAGCATTCATATATTAGGGACGTATATATAAGTATATAAGTGTATACCCTGGATAATCTTGATTATCGTGCATATAAAGTTGGTTAATGGTTAACTTGGTCAAAACGTATATTAAAAAAAGAGATACGGTAATAAAAATTAAAACGCCGAACCAAGTTTGAAAAAATGACGCCATCTTGATTTGATGGCGCGAGATCTCGTTTACAAATGAGAGATAAATTAGAGCCTTGAAAATGTTTTTGGGAGTATCTATATTGTGAATTAAGTTACCTTGACATGAGTTCTTCGTTCCTGCATTATCTCCTTGTTGTAGAGGCTATTAATGCTTCTCAATTCTCCATTTTACAACAGCACCTTCTTGTCCATTTTAACCTTCGCTCGGAATCATACAGTGCGCCAATACTGACCAATCAGAACCCGCTAAATCTTGGAAAAGTGCATCTTGGGATCGTTTAAAATGAATAATGTTTAATCAAAATTATCATTTTTTACCGAATAGTATACTTTTTACATGTATATTTATTTTAAATAAGACCTGTCGGAGTCAGTATTTCCTGGTTAAATACGACAAAGTATTGGCGTGTGTTTGTTCCAATCGTATTTGTAACACGTATTTAACCAAAAAAATGGCCGACCGTTTGTTTACAAATGTCTAATGAAATTAAACAAGTTTTAATGAGACATATGTATCAGATTTTGTCCTTAACTATATTTTATTTACATGTACTGATGATTTTGCCAAACTAAATATGATAGAGCCATAAATAGTTTACTGACAAGTTAGTCTTGACTTGTCCAATTTTCACCGCGATTCTAAGCACGGTCATATTCTTATTCAAAATAAAGAGGTGTGAAAATATTATGTTCATCACAGAGCAGGTTCTGCATGAACACACAGAAATCACAAATATAATTAGATGCCGATCAATTAACGGGGTCCAGTTAACAGCGTTCACCCGTACGGTGAATTTACAACTACGATGAATTGATGGCAATTATTTTACAGTTACACATGTGCACTGATTGGTCATGCGATGAACAGTACGTTAAGAATACTTATAAAATTAAAATACAAACGCGTTAAACAAGCCGGGAAGTAAGACGTACACGTCGGACTGATATATAAACAAAATAAAATTTTAATTATTTGGTATACTTTCTATATCAAATGTATACGAATGTATAATCAAATTTTAAAAATGGGATTAAAATCACGTGCACCACATGGCTAGTGCTGGATTTTAAACTGATTTTGTAATATAACGTACAACTTCAGTAAAATTATAAATAATGCTTATTATATCTTATAACAGAAGCATGTGCATGTTTCATAAACATGTATCAATATCTGTGTTTACAGTACAGAAAGTAAATACAAAGTATAGAAATGCACGAATCACATAGGCGTCGAACCGGGGGGGGGGGCGGCTTAGTGCAAAGTTAGACTTAACCAATAGGCATATAGCCCCCCCCCCCCCCCCCACGTTTTCTCGCCGGAAATGTAATTGTTCCTAAATTTACCTTGAAAGATTGAGAAGTTGGAGTAATAGGCATACTTGCACCCCCCCCCCCCCCCCGCCGACACGGATTAGGAATTTCATGATTTTGGGATTTAGGGTTTTTTTTAGGGTTTTTCCTCAATATTTCTGAGGATTAGTCTAGCCCCCCCCCCCCCTTTCAATTTGCTTCCGACGCCAGTGAATCATGATACAGTCATACATGCAGTAAAGTCTGAAACGCATGTAAATAATTAAACAATTATTATATTAGACTCAAACTCCAAGTGGGTTCTACTTGTTATTATCAACTGTAGAATAAAAAAAAAAAATCCTGTGTACACGTGTTGGCGTGGTACTAAAAAAGAAATGCATTAGCTCTAAACTTCAGGGTGTACGAATATTTGGTACGATTTGTAAAAATTTACAACGACTTTACCTTAATTTGTTTGCTTAATTAGTTACTGTACCGCAAGGTTCATTCAAATGATAATTTAAGAAGGAGTCTTACAAAATAGGTATATTAATTTATTTTACTAAATAATTATAATTTACTTATCAGTTTTACTAACTCAGGTACACACAAATTGAAAAAAAATTCCCGCCGGGCTCCAGTTATAAACTCACGCTTCGTACTGTGTATATGTTATGTAACAGTCTTTTGTTCACTCCTGACAGAAAAAACCCTGCAATCCACACAGAATATACAGAAAAATCACAGAGGAGGTCACCTGGACAAAGAATGTATACACATGTATACACGTGCCTGAGTACCTAAGATTAATGATTACATAATATGCATTAAACAAGATCAGACATCAGTTTTTCTTTTCAAATTCAATCAATTACTTAGTAAGATTCTTAATCGCCTTATTTGCCACATTTGAAGATAGTTACATGTATACATATAGTTTCAGTCACACTGAAACCTTACTATACATTTTAGTATGTACGGATTCATTATCAATAGGCTAGAATTAAACTTAAACCTGTTGAAAATAAATGATATCACTATCAAACTCAAATCAATTTTAGTAATAGTTTCAGCAATGCGTAAACCATTTGGAATCTTAACTTAAAGTTTCAGCATACTGAAACCTAGCGGAAATGTTCTGAAACTGATTGATATTTCCATAATAATTTACACAACTTTTCACATGATTCAAATTTAGTTTCCGCATTGCGGAAACCATCAGGAATCTTAACTTAAAGTTTCAGCATACTGAAACCTAGCGGAAATGTTCTGAAACTGATTGATATTTCCATAATAATTTACACAGCTATTCACACGATTCAAATTTAGTTTCCGCTTTGCGGAAACCATCAGGAATCTTAGACTAAAGTTTCTGCTGACTGAAACCTAACGGATACTTGCTGAATCGATATAATGGTTTCCGCATTGCGGAAACTATACATGAAACTTCAACTTCAAGTTTCAGCAAGGTTTCCATATAGTTTCAGTTTTGCTGAAACTTGATTTTTCATCCAGTGTATATATATATATATATATATATATATATATATATATATATATATATATATATATATATATATATATATATATATATATATATATATATATATATATATATATATAGTTAAATCCAAAAAATATCGCAGTGTCCGGTTTTATATATAGAAAATTTGAAAAACGAAAGACAACACAGAGTAAAACGTTAGCGCTTTCATTCAATCTTCAGACGTTTTTAAAATAACAATTACGTTACTTGGTGACGTCTACAATACAATGACGTCGTAGTTAAAGTTAACGTAGTAGAGGGATATTGCCGCGTAATCTATAGGGTAATTCAATGAAATATATACACAATACATAAAACGTTAAATTATAGCAGTCTGTTGAGGCAAGGTTTTAAAGTTTGAATAAATTTAAAGTGTTTCCATTTTATAAACTTTTTACAGAGAGTGCAACGGAAAGAAGAGAAAAAGAAAAACATTTTATTCAAACTTTAAACTCAGAACCTTAAAATAACTGTTAGGGAAATGTCTCTATTTTATCATCCAAGTTATAAACAAGTATTTGCTGTTTTGACCCTGTAAACGTTTTAAATTTAATTTTACTTTAAAGGGACCTAGACACGATTTGAAATAAATAAAATAATAATGTATAAAATGGTTAACTAGTGCATTTTGAATATTTTACCAAAATTTGAGTGCCAAAAGTCAAAACACAGGGCGAAAAATCTTCTTTACGAAAGTCCATGAGGATGGCTTAAATGGGATTTAAAAGAGCTTATAGGATATACGATCTTTGAGCCACCTTTTAGCTAGAGCTTAGAGATCGTCAGTATTCAAATTTCTTTAAGCCACAGTTTGTAATAAAAATTTTAAATTAAATTAAATTGCGATTTAATTAAACTAAAAAAGAAAATAAACTTTCTGCAATTTATACAGTTTAATTCAAACGCATTTAAAGGTATTAAAGTAAATTCTAATTAATTTATTTTAGACCGGGTTATGTTAAAACATTTATTTGAATGCACATTTTGTTCATTGGTTGGTGGGAATCCAAGGAAAAAACGATTTTCTTGGGGATGGGGTGGGGTGGGGGGAGGTAAACATTTAAAATACATGAAATTAGATGCAAGAACTTTTTGTAAGGTTGGTAGGGGTGGTCCGAGGGATAATCAAATTTCCAAGGAAATGGGGAAAGGGTAGCGAGATCCAGGCGGTTTTTAAAATTGCCAACACAAACTATGCAAAACAGGTATCTATAGATATACCACAGTTTTCTTTTATTGAACACAGCTAGCCGTAATCAACGCCGCTCCAATAAATTGCTTTTATAAATTTTAATTAATATTTTTATTGAACCGGATTAAAATACTACGTGAATGTGTTCATCCGGTTATTTTATTAAAAAAAAAAATTAAATGATTCAATAATTATATATATTTAAGGAATGAATTCAATATTTATTTGTGTTATACGGTATAAAATGGTTTGGGGTAGTTTACGCTTTATAAACCGCGAACCAGTTTATAATAAAGCGTAAACTAGATACTAATAAATGTACAGTTTATCATAAATGACGGTAAATTAATAAGTCACACCAAGGGTGTATCGTTTGTGCACACTATATGCATGTGCACATGCCACATGCAGTAATTACATCGGCAGAGCGGGTGCTAGCGAGCGCTTGCCAAAATTTGTGTTGCAGAGGCGTGTTCAACAGAACGAGCACTCGCTCTGCTGAAAACGCCGCTGGTGTGGCTCACTGGAGGAGTATGTTTTAACTGTTAAGTTAAACTGAATCTCCTGGTTATCTTATTCATTTTTTTATACTCGAAATGATGTTCAGCTATAACGTTTACTTTAAACTACTGTATTATTTCTATTTGTCAACGTGTTCAAATTGCATACTTTAAAGTTTGCAGCGTGTATTTGTCTTCAGTTAAAGTATAAGTAATAATGTTTACTTGGTACATGTTAATATGCATGGTTTCATTTTTAGCTCACCGAGACAAAGTCTGGGGTAGCTAATACTATACCATCGGCATCGGTGTTGGCGTCATGACCTGCTAAAGGTCATGCATGTAAGATATTACCTGCCCTATCTGCTCTAAACTTGCATGGATCATTGTATCTTGACCTACTTATGGACTTGACAGTGAATGGGCCATGACTTTCAGATACTAGAGGTGGTTAAAGTTTTTGGAGCAGTGTAAGTTTTTACTGCAGGTGTCCTTTGATAGCAATTTCTAAGTTAATACTAGCCTTTACTTCACCAAACTTGCATGGATGGGGCATCTTATGATACTAATGCACTTGACAGGCTTGAATGCTGAATCTGAGCCATAGGTTTTGGATGCTGAATGAGGTAAATGTTTTTTTTTAATGCTGGTTAAAGTTTTTGAAGCAGGTGCCCTGTACTCTGATGATTATATCATAGTTATTACTGGCCCTAACTTCGCTAGACTTGAATGGATGGTGCGTCTTATGGTACTTACATGTATGCACTTGACAGGCTTGAATGCGGAATCTAAGACATATTTTTTGGATACCGGATGATATTAAGGTTTTTGAGCTGATCAAAGTTTTTAGTCAAGGTGCCCTTTCAGTTTGATAGACAAATCTTCTAAGTTATTCAAGGTTCAATCTATATCAAATTAAAGTAGATGCATCATCTATTTTAATTTGATATAGATAGAACCTAGATGCATCATCTTGTGATTCTGATGCACTACATGGGCAGGATGCTGAGTCAGAGCCATAGGTTTTAACTGCTTGAGGAGGTTTATTTTCTAATAGATAATCGTACTAGTTTAAACTTTCATGGTTTATTTAACAATAATATGAATAAATCTCAGAGGTAGTTTCACACACAGAGCCTGATCTTCATTACCAAGGATGCTAAAAAATCCTATCTTACTCAAACTTGCTTGTTAGATGTGTTTTTTATTAAATGATATAGCATGGTTTTTATAATACATTTCATAATATAAATTTTATCATATTATAGCCTTTAAAAGTATTAAATGATACAATTTCATATCATATATTGTTTTGCCTCGGAATAAAATGTCACGACGTCATTGGATGAATCGCGTCACGAGCTTGCCTTATAAATTTCTTTACACGACAGGCGTCAAAATTTATACGGCAACATGGCGGATGTAACGTTATTTGAGCTGAATTTTTACAATGTTCCACCATACCTTTAATTTTTAAGCCCCAAAATATTAAGAGTGACCCCACCCCTCTTTGCCTGTGACGTAATCAAACGATTCTACATTGGCATCCAGATTTGCACAGACGACTGACAAGGAAGTTTAAAAAATAAATAATTAAGCAATGAATTTAATTGTTATATATTATATTTTGTTTGTTTACCTATCAAACTTTAGGTCCTCGACAGAACAAAACACTTATTAGGTTTGTTACTGACTGTTTACAGAATTTGTGGGGTCGGTAACCGACCCCATAAATTTTTGTAAACCTAATAAGTAATAATATAACATTGTAAAAACAATTATATGATACAATTTACTATTGTAAAAACTTTTTGTTTTTTATGATATGATAACTGACAATGTATCATATGATATTGTTATATAAATAATTGTATACGATATTGTATTATATTATATTGTATTATATAATATAATGTTGTAGCACATAAATATCACGTATTTCGCAATTCAGAATTGCTGCAGAATAATGAGTCTGTTTTAGCTTTTTAAAAACATTAACATTACTGTTGGATTTTTTTACTAATGTGAACTAATGGTATGATACTTGGGTTTCAGAATATATTTTTAAAATATCATTTGCCTATCAAATTACATTTTTATAAGCTTTTTAAAGCACCCATTCTATACATTAATTTCTATTAAAAAATCACTAAAATCAGTTTTTCTCTCTTACGAAATGGTCAGTATATTAGCTTTTTTGTCAATTTATATCTTTATATAAAGTCTTCATAATACATAAAAATTAGAAATATTTCATTATTGGACGCATAAAAAAAAATCAAAATTAAAGAAAATTAGAGGAAATTCGGGCTAAGCAATATCAATTTTAATAAAAATATTTATTCCAATTTAGTAGTATAGGCTGATAGACATTCTGATATTCTATCATTTCACTGAAGAATAGAATCTTCAAATCTTAAACAAATATCTACAGAACTGAAAAAAACTACACTTATTTTTATCATCCTTACGTTGAGGAAAAAGGTAGTGACCTTGACCTGACCTTTATGCGAAAACAAAAAGGTCAAATTTGATTAAACTGATAGAATCATTAGGTAATATGATCCGTTTGACTGTGTCAAAATTTCATGAATTTCTTATTATAAGAAGTATGTTTGATAACGATAAGAATCCTTCCTTAAAGCTGTACTGTTTGTAATTTGCTTAAGCGTTTGGGACTTTTTTTACGACAGCCTTGTGATAGCACTTTTAATCATATTTTGTCGACAAATAACTATATATGATATTAGTCAAATTTGGCCCCCATGATTCGCTATTTTTAAAGTGATTCAGGTACATTAATTTGTTGTGTTATTTTATAAAAGAGTTGACATAAAATATGTTTTTCACCTATTTATTTGATTTATATGCACTCACTGGCAGTATATGACGTCAGAAGTGACGCTATTTTCCTAATTCAATCAAAATCAGTCAAATATTGACATTTTTCTTATCTTTTTTCGAATAAGAAATATAGAGCAACTCTTTGAACAAGAACAAACTTTTTGTCACTTATAAGTACTGGAGAGATACATCTTTGGTGAAAGAATTTTGTTTGTTCAAGCAGTCGCTCAATGATTCCTTAAAGAAAAACTGCTTCAAAACAAGCCGTTTTATGCTTAAAATGCGAAAATGGCGGGAAAAGGTAAACTTTATGATGCCATATTTTTAAATTGTGGGCACTGAAATCAAAATGAAAATTATGAAAAAACTTCAAATGTATATTTGTACAAATAAAACAAAGAATTACAGTAAATCAACAATGTTCATTTAAGGGGGCCATTTTAGGCTCAAACCATATATAGTCCTTTGTTGAAGGTTCTCTCCAGGTTTTTCTCAGTCGAGCTTTATGTGGTGATAGAGTTTTGTCGACGGTCGTGGAGAACTTCCCTAGGACTAACGTGTGGGCGAGTCGACTGAATCATGGTTTTTTGAAGACCGGATGTTCATAGACGTTGTGACATTTGGGCAGTACAATGGTCGGGGCAACAGCGTACATTACAAATGCAGAGCCACTTAGTTAGCACTGAGGATATCGAGGGTTACCGTGGGCGGATTCCACCTAGAATATCGATACCTGGACCTAGGAAGCATGAACTCTCTCTTATTTAAATTTACTTTGCATATATATACATATTTTTGTGTTATATAAAGTTTTAAAATTTAAAAGAAACCTGGTGTGTTTTACTGATTGAGCCAAATAATTTCGTTACAACCGGTAAATAATACAGTACTTTTTGCCTGTTTATTACCCGCTCATTGTATAAAAATATCGATCAATGCATTTTTAAAGAGAAGGGAAATAAAACCACATTTTTTACAATATAAAAAGGTTTAAATTATCATAAGAAGTCAAGCTGTTTTGAAAATAAACTGCATAATTAAACTTAAATGCACGATTAAAGTGAGTGAAATCGTATTTACTGGAGGTTTACATGATGTAAAACTCTCTTGAATCAAAAATAAAAAAAAACATAATTATCTTTATGTCACACCATCTATTCCGGTTTATTTTACATATACAATGTACACAGTGAACTGAATAAACACCGATTTATGCCTTTACAAAATTGATAATGTTTAGGTTCACACGTTCATCTAAAGAATAAATACATGTATGCATAAATATATGCATTTTTATTACAAAACTAACAGAAGTCATGTGCTATCATTCAAAGTTCTCACTCCAAGTAAACTGAAAAGTTTTTATTATTGTAATAGGGATGTTTAAAATACATTCTCTTGAGTAGAATAAACTATGTCGAAATAACGGCGGCACACATTTTCTACGATAAGTACTTAGCATCTGTTGATAATGTTCACAAGTACGCGGAGATTCCTCCGACACTTAACTCCGCTTTAAGATTTCAAAAGACATGCTCTGTTTGACGATGGTATGAAATTTAGTTGAAAGTCAAAACTATGTAAAAGAACTTGCCATCAAGAGCAAATATCATGATTTGTTAATACTGAGCTAGGTTGATAACACAAACCAGAATAGATGGTGTGACGTCATAGATTAAAGTTCAATGGCAGCGTCCATTATAGCGGCGAGAAACTTTTAAAAAAATTAAGCGATCGATTTTCTTGATTTAATCACTGTTCCGGGGGGTTTTAATGAAATACAATTTACAGTTATAGTAGATGATAATTATTTGATTTATTTTAGAATATATTTTCATTTTCCTTGCCCTTTAAAAACTTCAGTTTCATCTTCTTCCTAGCAGTTAATAGATTAGCTGATATATATATACCGACTCTACTTAACAGTTTTCAATTTTTTTACTGAAGGCCAAGTACGGTTAATCTTTATAAATACATGCATGTAAATGGGTATAAATTATTAAAACAGAATGGACACGTAATATTATATAATAATAAATTGATGGATAAATTTCATTAAAACTAGCATTTATAGCATAAAGGTGGCTTAAAGATCGTTTAAAGATACCTTTAGGCATCTTAAAGTAACCTTTTAAGTATATAATAAAGATGACTATTATTCTCTGAGAAATACGATAAAAATTCAATGTTAGGTAAACAAAGCTCGAGTATTATATATTAGTTTTCAAATAATATAAAAGAAGGAAATACAATCTATTAATATTTCTTTGACAAAATGACGCGTGGTAAACAGGATAATATGATTAAACTTGTTCTTAAATAGCATCATCAACAAAAAAAATGTTACATTTGATTGTAACTTATACCAATAAAACACATATATAAACAATAACAAGGCTCGTTTACAAAACAAAGAATTTTAGACTCTTTATCTTGCTTGTAACTCAATATTTCATCTTCAAACTTTGACGAGGCATTTAAAATATATATCAATATTAACCATCCTAAACATTAAAATCGAAAAATGAAAATTGAAATTAACGTTAATAAATTGCTAAATATTTATGAAAAATTACCCATGTCTTCTTCAGTCACTGTATTTTGTTGATTATACAAGTTGTCCAACAATGGAAGCGCTGCATTCAGGGATAAAGAAATAAAGTTTATTGACATTTAAAAAAAATCTGTTAAGTCATACACAACTGATCACATTTGAAAATTTTCTGGGCAATGTTGCAACTATTAATGATACAACGCCGCTTTATGATTGAAATATCATGAAGCGTTGCAACTGCAAGGCATTATGCTAAAGATTATTGCAAAAAAGGTAACATTTGATTGCAACTTAATACCAATAAAGCACATATGTAAACAATAACAAGGATCGAGCTTTGTTTACAAAACACAGAATTTCAAACTCTCTTTCTTGCTTGTAACTCAATATTTCATCTTCAAACTTTGACGAGGCATTAAAAATATCAATAATAACCATTTGAAACATTAAAGACGAAAGATGAAATTTGAAAACTTGATCTCAAATCATGTTTAATTCCCCTTTAACGTTAATCAATTGCTAAATATTTATGAAAACTTACCCATGTCTTCTTCAGCCACTGTATTTTGTTGATTATACGAATTGTCCAACAATGGAACCGCTGAATTAGGGGATAAAGAGATAAAGTTTATTGACATTTTTAAAAAAAAAAAAAATTAAGAAAATCTTTTCTTTGATACCTGCAATAATAGAATTTCAGCCGGATCTACTATTTTCGGCTGTTATTCTCAAGTATTTATAGAACAGGAAACTGTCAACAAAATGTACAGTTATTATTCTTTAATTGTACGCAAACAAAATTGAACTATCTATTGAAAGTATAACCCTGATATATTAACAAAACACATCAATTGATTCCCAAAACAGAAAATAAAAGGTCTTCTAACGATGTTGTCTGTTTAAATCTGCTTAAGGTTACAGTCAACATTTCCGCCGAGGCTGGCTGCTCCAGGAATCATTAAATACATGTGTTCACTGCCACGGTAACATTGCTGTTCAAGTTTATAACGATTAAGAGTTTTTGATTATCGTATATTGAAATTCAGAATACTTATTATAGCGTCGTTATTAGCTTGTATACCCCCTCGATCCTTAACTCAGCGTGTTCGAATGCAGATATATCAGTATCACTATGTCTATCGAATAACCAGGAAATTCATAAAAGTCGCACAAACATATTATTTTAGTCGACATATCAATTTTGTTCGTCCACGATCGCGTCCACTGTCTCCTTGTGTCACGTTTATGCCCAGTTGCATATTCCATCGGTCCAACTCATTAACACTGTATCAAGTTTAATAGGCCTGATAACGAAATTCGCTGCACAGGGAAAGAATTAAAAGTCATCGCATATATTTTGCCTTTTCTTATTCGAATCAGCCGTTAAGATTACAACTTTAATTCTTGTTTATTTAATCCATTAAATTCTGTCGGTACCTCAGCATCAGTTGAAGGCACATTCAATCTTTCGGTTCTTGCAGTGTATTCCTACCCGCCGTTTCAATTACATTATTTTCAATTTTGGTCAATGACACTCTACGTTTAATGATTTGAAAATGTTTAATAAAATGATTAGAAATGAATTTAATAATTTTTCTTTTGAACAACGTATCAAAGAAAAAAAATAACCGGAAAACTTTTTTCATCAATGCACTACGCATATTATATATTAGTTTTTATGTTAAAACAAGGACTTTTTCCGTAATGCCAGTCATCAAACATATTTTAAGATAATGTTAATCTAATATATACATTGTAATGATTTGGGGAATCATTGTTCACTACTATAAGACTGCTCATCGTAAACTGACTATATACTGTATTCTGCTTTTCGCCCCCACCCCCCCCCTCCCTCCCCCCATTTAAGTTTAATAAGAGCTTAAAAAATGGAAGATAGTTGAAATCGTAAAAAAGTGTGTAAAAGGTTATCACCAAAGTGATAGATAAACAGTAAAAAATAGAAATATAAATAAAAATAAGAAATAAAACATATGTAAAAATCGTACTTAAGCAGACCTGCGCTTTATGCTTTTAAATGGATTATATAAACCAAAAAATGGCAATATTTTCATTGAAAAATTGCGGAATACGCTCGTTTAGATAACGTCATACATGTAGATAAACAGCACAGCTATAGGACATTGATAACAAATATCAAGAATAAAGTGACAGGCACCCTCTGTATAATGATTTAAGAAGATTTTATATTCATGTGATGCTATTTAAAATACTTAAAATTGGTGGCAGATATTTGACCACATTAAATATAGTCCATTAAAAAGAAATATGACACCATAACACTACAAGCATACTGTTAAATGTCTAATCTTATAATACTTTTGGCAATTTAGTATATTCTGTATAATTTAACAACACTAGGGAATGTAGTGAACTCATCGGAATCTCAGCATAAAACTTTAGGTTTAAAATGATAATTGTGGTGTTATTACATTGCAAATTAACGCATATCATTATATTTACATCTTTCGAGTATGATTCCCTCTATTTCTTACGGGAAATTGTAGCTTAATCAAAGCTCTATAGAAACAGCTAGACTGAAATCTACAAGCCCAGTTTATCGATCGGTCGGAATCTACAGCGGCTGAAACTGACAGGAAACTGACAGGACTGAAATCGACATGCCCTGTTTATCAATTAATTGAAACCTTTAGCGACAAAAGGAAAATCATGCACTGCACGAAATCATCATCATGATGTCAGACTCCAAGTCTCACAGTAGACGACTTGGATGTTTCTTTTAGCGAACGTACCTATGTACATTAACAGTAATTTAGTGAATTTTACTTACTTTTTATAATCAATATATTAATCACGTGATATGTGTCCCGTTCCCCTTTAACAAAAAGTTAAGATTTGACAAATGCTGAATAAATAAAATAAGACAATTTGTTTCTTGAATGCGCGATTTTAGTTTTAATGCATTAAGTGAGGAAGTTCAATTTGGGGGGGGGGGGGGGGGCACCCTCCCCAATTTTTTTTTCAATTCAGTCCTTTATCTGAAATTTTCATTTGAGTCAGTGGTAAAAATTGTAGTAAAATTTGAACTGAAGACCAAAACTTAGAGATACATGAGATATGGTGTCCTGAATACCTACTCACTGGTTTAAAAAACTAATTGTTATCATTTTCCACTTAACTGCAACAAAAAGAATTAAGGCCATGAGCATAAATATATCATCCGATTAAGTTGAGATTTAGATTTTCTCCTCCTCCGTTAAATGTCCAGCTATGCAGTTTTTGGGGTTTTTTTCAATTTGAAAGAATATATTAAGAAAACAATTAAGAAAAAATCGGACACAATATCTACGAAAATGAAAAAAAGTATGGTTCAACATTTTAACATTGTGTCATTAAAGGGGCATAGTCACGATTTAGGTCAAAATTTATTTTAAATATTCACAATGCTTTAGTAAGGCATTTTAAATAGGCACCCAAAATTTGAGTGTCATTTGTTGAATTATAAGCGAGTTACAGAGCTTACAATTCTTTGCTATGTAAACAAAGCTTTTGTTTACATTTGGAATGTTGAAGTGAAATTTCAAGTTTTAGACCTAAAATAAATATGCTTAAAATGAATAAGAAGATAGACAAATCAGCTTGAAAAAGATTTTTTACTGGTAAATTGAACCTATGTACACAAAAACAGGGCACGAGCCTTGTTTACATGACAAAGAACTGTGAGCCCTGTATTTTTGCTTATAACTTAATGACTGACTCTCATATTTCATTTGATCATGCATTCTTGAAACATTGTAAATAATAAAACAGAAAAATAAAATTTGACCAAAATCGTGACCATGCCCCTTTAATGCGTAAAGCGCAGGATAACATCTAGTTATGTCCTACGTGTATATCTAAGATGTAGTCAAAATGATGAATAGTTGCACATTTTCTTACAGCTTTTAAAGAGGTAAAATTTCATTGTGAGCGACGGCTGTGGACGTTGTTTTTCTATTTAAAAAAACACTACTGAACAATTGGTGTCTTCTGCTCATTTTAATGAAAAATACAGCAAATGCACTTTTTGAGACGTTGTTAGAAAAATGAGTTTAAGATTTGATGTAATCTTGTTTAAAGAAATGTTACATTTCAATTTGTTGTGAAATTTGAAACAATCGTTTTAAAACAGGGGGGGGGGGGAAATGACTGATACTGTACATACATGTAGTTCTTTATATCACAATTCATCTATGTAACATAAGTACCTTTTTCTGCTTTAGTTACAGTAATCGCACTTATCATTTTTATACAAAACCATATTCATACACATTTTATAGCTATTAACAATTCTACTGCAAAAAAAAATCTCTTTTTTTCATACGAATTTTATTTAACAATATAAATCTGAAGACAAGAACTTTAAAAAAAATGCTTTACTTTGTTAAAATTTCTGTTTTGTTTTAATTTGCCCTCAGAAGAAACGTATTTCCCATTTTTTTCTGAAATTAAAACCCCCTCCCCCCCCCCCCTCCCAAAACCGTCTATGCAAAAAACTTCCCCTCCCCTTTTGAACCGATTTTATCTTCAGTTGATAAATCGCTTAAAAGTATGAGTCGTCACTCTACATGTATGTACTTTTATATACTACTGTTATTTGCAGCGCTCTACGGGGAAATAAGTGATTTACTATGGGGCGTTGCATACAACGTACATACTTTCGGGAAGCGCTTTATTCCGTTAAAATTCCTGTAATAGTTTTACTTAAACAATAACATGGTTTCTATAGTGATTCATACGGGATATAAAAGTAGCGATCTGCATAAAAATACATAATCCGCGTTAACGGGATGCAAAACTTTTTTTTGCAATGATCTGCAAAAAAAAATATTTTGCTTTTTATAATTGAAAAAAATATTTAAAAGAAATAATTCATACAATGGTAATTCTGATGAGTTAACCCACCATCTGAAACTCACCGAAACTAAACTTCACAATACTTTACAAAAATACGCGTACAGTAAATTCAAATGTTTTTGCCCTACGCGTACTGTATGAAAACTCATGGCTCACATTACGAGAAATAGTTAAAGTATTATTTGCAATGGCATCAAATGCAAGGTCAGAATTGTCCCTCTATTCACTTTTCAGTTTTCGACTCATATTTTAATTTTCAGTCGATGTAAATATAGTATTTGGAAATTAATCTTCTGACCCATTACTATAGCATTTGTGAATTTACGATGATATATACAGTGTTTGAGAATTTGATGCCAAACCTTCCTTGGTTGTATCCACATTATATAGCTTTGGGTTTTCTATGAATGGATTTAGTTCGTCGTTATTAATCTCTATATCAGTCTCTCTTTTCCCCTTTGAGAAATCTGCGAAGACAAAAAAGAACGACAAAAAATATAATAACAAATATCTTGCATTGCAGAGCCAATTCTTCCAATAAAATGTGTTACTATAGGATTGGTTTGATATACAAATATCTCACTTAATATGTATTTACGAGATAGAATTGGATCACTTCGATAATAGTCACCAAATTTCTAATAATCCAGTTATTTGTTTTAATTATTAAATCCTCATTGATAAATACAGATCCCGATTTCATCGAAATTCATAATTCAATTGAGCTTAGTTAACAGAGGGGAATATGAATTCATTAACAATCGTACTTCTTCTTCTACGGCAGATATACAAAATGATGGAGAATGACACAACCAAAATGCAGATAACGGCTCCTAAAAGAATCTCGATGAATCTGTCGTTGGAAAGCTCATTCTGTACATGTATATGTTTCGTAGTTTCTTTGTATATTATAGTAGAACTGTCACTCCATTCCCGGTAAGTTTCCTTTGGATAAGTTATTGTTGTGCTTTTAAAATAAAAAACGTGCTTTTAAAACAAATTGCACTTACACATTTTTATTAACAAGGGACATAAGCTTATTTCCAAATTATTTCCAAATAACTTCGAAAATGCAACACCGTATCAATGCGAAGATAGTTACAATTAATAAATCTATGCGTATGTATGTTCAAATACCATCTCAAGGCGAAGGTAGGTACAATGAACAACACAAGGCGAAGGTAGGAACAATGAAAAACACAAGAGGCCCATGGGCCACATCGCTCACCTGAGGAACAATAGGTATGATAAAATCAGCTTAATCTAGTCATGATACAAACTATCTGGACAATGTACAATAATACATGTAGATCCTGTATAGATAAAATCCATTTTTCCCTTGGATATTCTAATGTTTATAATCATTAGTCCCTTTTCTAACGGGATGAATTTATAGTCATATCACATGTTGAGTATTGCAGTTCTCAAAAAGATCCTTAACAATTGTTTATATATGGGATATAAACCTACATCAAACTCTGAACCTTCTTGAAAGGCTGAAGAATTGTCCTGGGGCCAAAGTTTTAACAATTATAAAGAATCATCTGGCTGATTAGTTTATGAGCAGAAGATTTTTAAGATTTACTCTATATATTCCTATGTTAAACTTTGACCCCTCCCCCTCCCCATTGTGGCCCCACCCTACTCCCGTGGGTATCATTATTTTCACAACTTTGAATCTACACTACCTGAGGATGCTTCAACACAAGTTTCAGCTTTCCTGGCTTAATTTTTTCCTAGAAGAAGATTTTTAAAGATTTACTCTATATGTTCCTATGTAAAACTTTAACAACAACAACCCCCCCCCCCAATGTGGCCCCACCCAACCCCCAAGGATCATGCTTTCCCCAATTTTGAATCTACACTACCTGAGGATGCTTCCACACAAGTTTCCTGGCTGATTATTTTCCTAGAAGAAGATTTTTAAAGATTTACTCTATATGTTCCTATGTAAAAATTTAACAACAACAACAACAACCCCCAATGTGGCCCCAATCAACCCCCAGGGATCATGCTTTTCACAACTTTGAATCTACACTACCTGAGGGTGCTTCCACACAAGTTTCAGCTTTCCTGGCTGATAAGTTTCTGAGACGAAGATTTTTAAAGATTTACTCTACATATTCCTATGTAAAATTTCGACCCCCCCCTCTCCATTGTTGCCCCATCCTACTCCCGTGGGTATCATTATTGTCACAACTTTGAATCTACACTACTTGAGGATGCTTTCACACAAGTTTCAACTTTTGTTTCTGAGAAGAAGGTCTTTAAAGATTTACTATATATCTTCCTATGTTAAACTTTGACTCCCCATTGTGGCCCAAACCTACCCCTGGGGGTCATGATTTTCACAACTTTGAATCTACACTACCTGGGGATTCTTTCACACAAGTTTCAGCTTTCCTGGTCTTACGGTTCGTGAGAAGATTTTTGAAAATTTCTCGAAAATTTTCAAAAATTCCTAATTATCTCACTTTGCAAAAAAGCGTGGTCTAGGCTAAGGATGCTTTGTGCTAAGTTTGGTTGAAATTGGCCGAGTGGTTCTTGAGAAGATGTTCAAAATGTGAAAAGTTTACAGACAGACAGACAGACGGACAGCAGACAAAATGTGATCAGAATAGCTCACTTGAGCTTTTAGCTCAGGTGAGCTAACAAGACGAAGGTAGGTACAATGAACAACACAAGGCGAAGGTAGGTACAGTTTACAACCCTATCTGTTCACTTTGCAGCACGTGAAACATATTCAGTTTGAAACCTTAGTATTAACAGAATACACAAATATCAAAGCAAATCTATGATAAAAGAGAAATTCACCGACCGAGCAATTATCAGCAATTTTAAACCATCTTACCATAGAAGTATGCGATTGTTAAAAAACTTTAGGAATTAATAGGCATCTTACCTCTCACAAGATGGCTCGGCAAGGAAACATCCATCTTTAATAGATATACAAGTTGGATCTGTAAAAAAAAGTTTAATCTATTAAAATGTTTTATTCATTATCGCTTATGTAGGAATGGGTTTTTATGTAATTTATAAATAAATCTCAAATTTAAGAATCTTTTAAAAATATATATTTACAAATTCAATTTAATAAAAAACTTAAATTGGTCGTGTACTAGGTTCAACATGTTCCATAACATACAAAATATTTATTTCAACTTGTCAGAATCAATTTATTCCTCAAAACGTTTTAATTTAAATGACTGTATTAAAGTAAACAATTCGTAATGTACAATATCATTTGAAAGATTTCTCTTTTTTATCCACTTTAGTTATGTCCTGAAATCTATCGATAATGATTGAATATTAATTATTTGATGAATTAATACGTTCATTTAACTATTCCATTAGAACGAGGAATGTGTGCACCCAAGTTTGTTGGTTAAATCATTTTCATTTTGACACTAGATTTCAATTTTGCCTTAATATTAAACCATTTTCAACAGCCGTTCAAATATGGAAAAAGAAGCGTATCTCACAAAGATGTTTTGTGTCTTAGACAAACTACCTAGGCGGTCCAAAACAAGTAATAAAGTGATTTAGTTCGATTAAAAAAGAATTCATTCGGAAATAAAAATTTTAAAAGTTGTAGTTTAACAAAGATTAATTAAACTTTTGCCAAATTGTGAATTTTGTAGTTATGTAACTGTTATTAATAAAAATGAAAATAAATTGAATTTAATTTTTAATTAGGACTGTCCTGTATAGCCTCCACATATTTCTATGCATGTAAATGTAATGGAGTCGAATAGTTTACAATTCATATCGTTCATGTACTTAATAGATATTTATTAGAAAGTGCGTGCCTGAATATAAACGTTTATGCATAACGCAATATTATATGTTGAATTGTTTACATCATAACGTAAGAGATATTGCCTTGCAATTCAACTCTTCTTTCATAATTGCTTTATTAAAAAAGAATTGATAGATCGAATTACGAATCAGTTATTAATAAACTAAATATCTTTGAACTTACAATTATATACTTCAGATGTAAAATAATTGGAATCAGGACATCCATATCTAAAGTGACTGCAGTTGTATGAATTCACTCTCGAATATCGTTTGTAAAGGTAAAGGCATATGCCTGAAAATATAGGATTGTATAAAATAAAATTTAGGATTGTATAAAATAATATAATAAAATTTATTTACATTAAAATAAGGTGTTGCTTAACTTTCTTTGGCTGGGTTACCTTTTGTAATTAATATCCGAGGATATACGTAGCAAAACTCTAACAGCTCTGTGAAGTTTTCGTTAGGTAAACATGTGTAGCCATTACTCTGGGTACAGTTGATAATAGAAGATCTCTCGTTCCACTCGGCATGATTTCGGGGACAGCTTTCAGTTGAAAATACCGGGAATTCATAGCCCTCAAGCTTTCTCTGAAATTTATGTCAATTAATTTAGTACACAAAACTAATTATGCATTAAACTAATTTATATATATATATTTATTTATTTATTTATTTATTTATTTAAAAAATATCACTAATCGCAAAATGTAGGCGCTTCCATTTCTTCCTCAGACGTTTTACAATACATTTTGTATAACTATATAAAGAACATTGTAAATCGATAAATTGGGTCGGCCGGGTCTTGAGCTCACGACCTACGGAACCCACTATCCACCGCGCTAACAACTCGACCATCTAGGGAAGACAAAATTCTTGCTTTCGATGACAAAAGGAACCTAGCGAACCAGTCGCTCACTAAACAGTCGTTTGAGATACAGGCGGAATACAGTTAAACAACAATTTGAGAGGATCATGAAGATGGTGCTTTTTTATATAAAGATGGTGCTTTTTTATGTGATGGTGCTTTTTAAAGTGAAGGTGGTCACTCGGAACTTTATTTTTGAAGACTGAGTTAAACATTTATTATGTCTAAATTTCGAAGCTAGAACTAAAATTCTTTACTGCAGTAAAGTTAATTCGTTCCTTGCTTTTTTAGAAAGAAACAAAACAGTGCGATTTGCCGTTTTTATGCTTATGTTACTTCTGGTATAACATAAAAACAGTTCATGATGACAACTGATATCACATGCTGATCACTTTTTTAAAAGAATACTTGTTTAAGTTTGAATTGATCGAAAAAAATTGATCAGATCATATATTATTTTAAATTTAAATTTTACAAAAATATTCATCTGCAGTTTGTTAATTTGTCAAAGCCATGAAAAAAATGATATGCATTGTGAGATTAAAAAAAATGAAAAGATCATTTTACACTTCAACAACAAAGAATTCTCACAAGAGTGTGGTCTATCTAAAAAAAATGTATTAGATGATTAAAAAGTGAGATTGGTCTCATTTCTGTTCAATCATATTTAAAAAAAAACTTATTGATCCATCATATAATTTACTGATGTGTAGAGCTTTCCTTCTCAAAGAGATCAATGTAATCTTACAATGACCATTACCACCCAGGTCTCTTAACTGTGTTTATATCGATCCAACGCTTGTTTTTTTTAAAGACATGTATAGGGATAACGTAATATCAATGTTTCGCGTAAATACGCTTTATCACCTTTGTCGACTATCTAGACCACATTGAAAGACACGTTTGTAGAATTATCATAATAATAAAATGTCTAGTTTTACAAATGAGCGATTTGAACTGTGACTCATAATTCTGGGATTCCTTTTTCCGAAATCCATTATGATTCAAATCTATAAAAAGAAATGTGTGTCACACCAAAGAATTCCAGGAAGAAACAGAAAATTATCGAAATCTGATACAATACCACATTCTACTTAAAGAATGACATTGAATAACAGTTTTACATAATCATAGCTGAAAGTAGAAACCTAGCTCGTTGTGGACAAAGAGAAAACCTAAACAAGGTTCGTATGAAGAAATGCGATTGTTCTCTTAGTGCACGCCTCTCGTATGACTTCAAATTACACAACAGCTAAGTTTCACATCTTTCACAAAACGAAAATAAATTTTTCAGGATCAGTGGGTGACGGGAACCCCCTCTAGATCTGTTACAATGCAAACATATTAGTGCGTGTATGTGATAAATTTATAAGCTGTTCACCTGGAAAAGTTTGTTAATTTACCTATACAGTGGTAAAAAGTTTAATATAATAGCTATAAAATAATCGGTATGTTTTAACAATACATTTTTTATTCTCATAATTGATTATGAACATTTGATTAAAAAGCACTTGTCATGTATAAGATTACCCTTATCCAGCAATGTGTGCAGTGATTAGGAAAAGGGAATTTCTCGAACAATCCTAATGCTTTTTGTAAACGGTTTTGCTTACAGACATCAATCCCCAAAAAGGAAGTGTAAAACATTTTTAGAACAAAATTCCAAGTATTGAGAACTTTTTAAAACAGAACAAAGAAACTACGCTCTACCGACGTTGAATGGATTTAAAGCAATATGAGCTGCATTTTTCATGTTGAATTTGTTTTTTACTAAAATGTTCTTTTCTGCTTAAATGACAAAAATATCATGTTTTTTAACTTTCTGTTTGCCGTATTTTTGTGAAAAAGGCCGTTAAGAAGACTTATTTGGAGCAAAATTGAATTATTGTCGTCCTGTACAAAAAATGATTTGCTATATATTCCTTACAAGAGAAACATTTCCGTTGACAAAAATTAACAATTTTTTCAATTTTATTTATCATAAAAGTATAAGTTATATGCAGACTTATCATACTAGCAGGTTTTTGCAGCAAAATAAAATTCTAAAAAATACAGCTCAATGGTGTTAGTGTTTAAAGTGGATTTAAAGTGGGTTATATTACAATACGAATTAAACAGATGATGTAATCTTCTGAGTCTACCTTACAAACATATTATGAAATAGGGTTTTTGTCGCGCTGTTTGATTTGATATGTGATGGCACATATGAGGAGATGTAGTGTATATCTACATGTATCTTATTTTACAATAAATGAAAAAAAAAATTCATTTACCTAGTTTCAAAAATTCAATGTATAAATGCATGTTTCACTACTGGACCAATATGTTAACATTAAAACCTCACAACCAGGGTTCAGAAACTCGGTAAAAGCTTCCTTGCTCATGTTATCCACTTTCCTGATAAGCATGCTCAGAAATTGAGAGGAATACTTTTAACGAACAAATGTACGGCTGAATTTTATTTTACTTATTCTATCAGATTTGTGAACCAATATGAATGATTAACATAACAGTTTTATTCTTCTTATCCATACTTAATGTAATTGAGGTAGATCACTTAATCCAATTAAGATAACGGAATAAATTAAATATGTTTAAACAATAGACTTTTGCTGTCGTTAATTCGATCTGATCTCATCTCATCTCAAACCTTTCTTATTCGGTTATTTAAAGAATACTTAACAAAAAAAATTAAACAATTTTCTGAGGGTCAACCGCATGTACCACTCATCTATCGTTTGTCTGGGTTATTGATAAAATCAAACAATTAAAAATTTAATTCTTTCAAACTGAATTCACGACAAAGACAATTAATTCACAACAAAAGAAACTAAAGATTGTTTTTGCTATCCTGAACAATCGAAATATGTTAAAGCCACCTACTGACAATTAAAGAGACGTGTTTCAAATTACACGATTTAACTGATACCGACAGTTGGTTTTCTAAATAAATGTAGAAATACGCAACCTGATGGTGATTTGTGGTGGCACTTAAAGCTATGTTTAAGATAATTACCAGAACAATTTTAAATAAATTATGATGACATATTCATCGTACATATAATATAGTTAACTTGAAAAGAGTCCATTCAAATGTTAACGTGATATATAAATAATAATTTCATATACAGTTACATGTATTTATAGATTGGTTACTCTAATATTAAATAAACAGGTGCCTCTTTTTTCAGACTTGTATAGACCGCATATATTAATATATATAAGCTAATTTGTATTAATAGCTTAACATGTATGAGAGGCCCTTCGGGCTCACAGGTTTGACACGTGACCAATCAAGTTCATTTCACAGTGAACTTTTAATCTTGCTGTTCATTTCTTAAAGAAAATTCAATATTGAGTTCCTGCGCGAATAGTCACCAATTTTCCTTATATAACATGCATGTACTTTGATACATATTACTATAAAAGTAGCAAGATACAATAAATTTGTCGCTAAGAGCAACAGCTAGCATGGTAACGGAAACTAAAGATACAAATATTACAAAACCTAGCAGTTTTACATTAAATAGAGAGTTATTGCATCATATATTAGGTATGACATTTTGATTTAAAATACTAGTATATTATATGGCCAATTTTAGAATAAAAGAAGACAAATAAAAACTGGGGGGGGGGGGGGGGTTATATAAAAACAATGCAAATTTTTAAACATGATTTTTTCGAAATTTTATAGACGTAAACATAATATACAATGTATAAATATATACACCTGATTGACCTGAAATAAAACTAATTATGTTGAATAAATGATAATGATGTTATCTTTCATGTACTATTAAGTTACCACAATAACACTTTAAAACTATTCATTCGCATTGAAAACTTTTCTATAATTTAAAAATCACATTATTTTGTATACGATTATCAAATTCTGCATAGTTGAAACTGTTGTAATTTCTAATGCTTTGTGTTCAAAATAGTTTAAAACGGACATTTTCTAAATCGTTTGCTTCTGTTTACATGGTTAACATGACCTTTGGGGTTTCCCCGAGCAGGTTCGAGTCCTGTCGACGACCTCTATTAATTGGATAGAAGTGATTTTTTTTTATCATATGTATACGCAATAGTTAAAGATATCAATATTGAACTACGTGAAAATATATTAAATTTTATTGCACTACATAAGGTGAAATGAGTGATGTGTTTGTTTAAAATTATGTTAATATAATTTTCATAATTTCCCAAAGAAGTGGTAAGAAAGAAGAAATACTTGTATATCGATTATGCAGTGTCCAATTTCTTCTCGTACATGTATAAGTTTTAAAAGTAAGGGATTTGAAAATTGAATCATGTTTCTGGGGTTTCCTTTATTTTAATTGATCTGCAATATAAGATCAATAAATGAATGAACAATTTTCTAGCTATACAACATTGATTTCTTGCAAAATTGTGATATACATGGACCCCCCCCCCCTCCATAGAAATATAAACAAAGTAAATGAAAACCGAGATTTGTCTCATTTTGTGAAATCATATTTTTTTTATTGATCCATCAAATAATATACTGTTGTGGCGAACCACCTTTAGGGGACTGGGTGGTCAACGAATTCAACATAAGATATCTACCTATTAAATAAAATTTAGATATGATTTTTAAACTAAAATCTTTTCTTTCTCAATCTCAAAGAGGTAAATATATATATTTTATTTTGAACAAATTGTAGTATTAAAATTACCATTACCATCCAGCGTCAAGTAAATATTTTTTTTATGGAATGCGAACTGTTTTTGTTATACTATGTTAGATTAATTTTCCTGTGTTTATATCGAATTGACTTTGGTTGCTTTTTCGTTTTGAATGCATGCGTAATTAATGACGTAATTCGTGTATAAATACGCTTTAGTAGCTTCGTCGACTACTGAGTATCTAGATCAATCGAATGGCCACGTATGTTACATAGAATTATCATAATGAGTTTAGTAATGTCTTTGTTAGAAAATTATGCAAATATCATTTACATCAGTTCCCAAAGTAGTGGCAAGAAAAAAGAAATAATAGTATATCGATTATGCAGTGACTAAATTTCTGCTCATACATATTTTAGTTTATATAAGTGATTTGAAAATTTAATCATGTTCCTTGGGTATAATTTTCCAATTATCTTACATAATGATTAAAATCTTTTAAAAAACAAATCTTGTATGACATGAAAGAAATTCCAGGAAGAACCAGACATTTATTGAAATATGATAAGGTTCCGTATTCTTTTTTAAGAATGGCATTGAAATAAAGTTTCCACACATTTAAATGAAGAATATAAAGCTTCGTGCATTGTCGACAAAGAGAAAAAATTAAATATAGGTTCGTATGAAGAAATGTCTTTGTCCTCTTAGTGCGCAACTCTAGTATGACTTTAAATAACAAAAGTTTCACATCTTTCATGAAACGAAAATAAAAACACGTAATTAATAGTTCTAAAATTGACTACTGGTATTCGTTATAGCCCCCCCCCCACCCCACCCGGTTTATGAATTTCAGGATTTTGGAAAGTAACATTTTCCCTTTTTTTTTTCCTTGTCAAGATTTTTTGAATGAGACTGCCCCCCCCACTTAAAAAACGATGCTCCGTGCCTGTCCAAGTCTTTCCATCGATAAATTTACAATCTGATTTTAATGTAAGTTTGACATTTTATAATCTCATGATTAGCTATAAACATATGATTAAAAAGCACTTAATTATAACCCTTATCCCTAGTGCTCAGTGATTAGGAAAAGGAAATTTCCCGAAATATCCTAGGGCTATTTGGAAACGGTTTGCCTACAGATCCCAAACACGTCGTGATTTAAAAAAGAGGGAAGTGTAAAAGACTTTTATATCGCCTGGAGAAGTTATAAAACAGAAACTACGCTCTACTGACGTTGAATGAATTTATGCAAGAATCAGAATGGTGCTTGTGTTTGAAGTGGTTTATATATCTCTATGAATTAAATAGATTTTGTAATCTGCTGAGTCTGTATAACAAACACAAGCATATTATGGAATAGGGTTTTTGTCGTTCTGTTTCATTAGATATATGACAGCACAGATTGAAACTGGCCATCATGTATACACTGAAATATACGGATTGAGATGAAGAGTCTGAAATGTATATCCATCTTATTTTACTATTAATGAAAAATAAGATTCATTTATATATTCTTTATAGGATCAAGAATTCAATGTGTACATACACTTTTTACTACTGGACTAATATTCACCATTAAAACCTCACAACCAGGATTCAGAAACTTGGTAGAAACTTCCTTGCTCATTCTATCCACTCTCCTAGTAAGCATGCTCAGAAATTGAGAGAAATACTTTTAACAAATAAATCTCCAGCTAAACTGGGTTTTAAAAAAACAGTTACTATTCGATCAGACTTGTTAACCATATGAATAATTAACAAAACAGATTTATTTTCTTTTTATCAATACTTATAACGTAATTGAGCTAAATCTTATTAATTAAAATAGCAGAATTTAATCAATGTTTGTTTGAACAACAATGTTGCTGTCGTTAATCCAAAAGATACCTCAAAAAATCTCATCTGACCTTTCTTATTCGGTTATTTAAAGAATACGTAACCAAAATAAATTTCAACAATTTTCTGAGGGTCAACGGCATGTCCCACTCATCTATCGTTTGTGTGGGTTATTGATATAATAAAACAAGTATAAACTTAATCTTCTTCCAAACTGAATTCACGACAAAGACAACTAATTCACAACAAAAGAAACTGAAGATCGTTTTTGCTATCCTGAACAATCGAAATATGTCAAAGCCACCTACTATTACACGTTTTAACTGATACTGACAATTGTATTTCAAAATGCATGTAGAAATACACAACCTGGTGGTGATTTGTAATGGCACTTAAAGCTATGTTCAAGATATTAATGACAACAATTTAAAATGAATTAGGAAGACATATACATCGTACATGTATATAATTATTAATAATTAACTTTTTCTATCTATGTGGATTTAAACTTTGGATAAGATTTAAAAAGTCAATTTGAAATCATTAGGGTGAAATCATGAAATGGTATAAAGAGCTGTGTCGCTCTAGGTAAAGAAAAAGTTTATAGTTGTAATTACAGGCTCGCGAAGTGGAAAAGTTGGCAAACATATTCCCAACCGTAAAAGATAAAGTTTTGTTCGAACTTCCATGGTTTAAAAAAAATTGAATACTTCCTTGTCTTTAAAGGACAATTCTCAAAGAAAAGACTACATATCTAAATATAGGTACAACCTCATCCCGTCGGTTCTTTAAATGAAGTCAAAGTATTTCAGTCGAAGTTATTTTTGCCAAAAAGGGTCAAAAGGTATATCTTACTATTGTCGTAATCGTATTTTGATGCCCATTGCGTCTTCTTTAAATATACAAGGATCTCATTCAAACTCGGAATAAAATATTTGGTTTTTAAATACCGCTTTGTGTAATAATTATGACTGCAGTATTACAAACAGATGCGTTGTTAAAGCGTGAAAACAGAATAGCGGACACCGGTATTAGGTGTTTTATTGGTATTTTTATGAATCTTCCTTGCATAAATTTTTCATTGAATTTTGCTGATCGGTTTTCTAAAACGCCGAACGGAAAAATAGTGTTATTAGTTCATATGAACATATTTTAGACTTTGTATCTAACTATCAAATATGATAAACATGTATTTTAGGAAACCAACATTAATGAGCTCATGTTTCCAGATGATATTTTATTGAAGTTAAGAGTCCCAAGTCTACTTTGTACACACGATAACCTTCGTGTTTGAGACCTAAAAAGATCATATATTTCTTTAGAATTGTTCTGTCTTAAATAAAGATATTATTAGATTCAGATTTTATAAGTGGTATTTTACTGTTGTGATTGTAATCACAAGATCATGCTTAAAACCTTTACATACAGAGAAGATTAACTAATAAAATATCGAATTATTTTCTTTGTTTAGAAACACAACTGTATAAAACATTGATTTTGTTATTGAATATGCACCATTAAAATTCAAGTAAAATTTCATATTGCTTTGTGAATACAGGAGCACCAATAAAGTCTGCAACATTAGAGAGATAATATGATTCTTCGTGAAATAGTTTTCTTATTACATGTATTTTACATAACTGTCTATTTGATTGTGTTAAAAAATATTATAAAAACATTTGGATCTGTCATTTCCATCCACAATCTGAATGGTCTAGCTGAATTGTTTTTGATTTATTCTATCAGACTTGTTAACTAATTTGAACAATTGACAGAACAGGTTTTTTGGGAGTTGATTTTAATCAATTCTCCTATGCAGTTACCCAGACAAACCGAAAGTGAAACAGTGTTTGGACCTCAGCACAAATCATTGCTGCTCAAGGAAACTTATTTATAAATACCTTGAAAATAGTCAGATTTTAAATGGTTCGAACAATTTAAATCTTTTTTGTAGTCGTATGTATTCCTACGCCAGAGTTCAATATAGTCTAAAAATTCTGATTTAACCTTTTTTATTAGGGTTTTTAAAGAATATCTAACTTTAAAAAAAGTTAAAAATTTCCTTAGTGCCAACTTGCATGTACCTCCTACCGTGTGCTTGGGTTATTGATATAATATTACAAATAGAAATATTATATACATATAATATATAATATAATAGTCCTTTCAAATTAATTTCACAGTCGACAAAGACAACAAATTCACATCAAAAGATTTTTTTGCTTACCTGAACAATCGTTTAAAGGCCACTTATTGACAGTTAAAGACACTTTAAAAAAGACATTCTTAATTCAAAGACACATCTAACTAGTACTGTGTTTTAAATTACATGTTTCAACTGATTCTGACAATTGTATTTCAAAATACACGTAGGCACATGCAACCATGATGATAATTTATGATAGTTTTTAAAGCTATGTTTAGATATTTACCAAAAGGATTTTAAGTGAATTAAGATGGCAGATGAACATCGTATATATGATTCACGTGACAAGAGTCCATTAACGTTGATATATCGATAGAAATTGTATATACAGTTATCAATAGACTAATTACCGTACTATTGGAGGCTGGATGGTCAACAAAGTCACCATCAGATCTACTGAAATTTTTTTTAATATGATTTTGCTATCTAATACTATAGAAAAAAATATTAAGTAAAATTCAGATTTTAAATTTGAACATTTTCCTATATCTTTATACAGGGATCTTCTTCTTAAGGAAATAAAAATATTATAAAAATAGCCTCGACTATCTGGCTCTCTTAAATACCTAGAGTGTATCTATTTTTTAAAATTTGTACATACCGTATTAATTGACGTCTTGTATTTATTAAGTTAAGAAAAGTTTATACTTACAGGCTGGCAAAGTGGAAAGTAAAACAAAAAGAATACTGATCGTAAAAAACAAAATGGTGCTTGTAGTTTCATGACTTTTAAAGAAGGGTTTATGCTTTGTAGCTTCCTATGTTTTTTTTTCATAAGAGCACTTTTGAACGTACAGAAATCTTTATTTAGGTAAAACCTCATCTGCACATTCTATGCATGTTTTCTCTGAATTCTTTTGTGCCATTTAAAAATATGCGTATAATTAGACAGAGATTTGGTTTCTCGCTTTGTTGGACCAAAAAGGATATCCATGCATCAGCATTACGTGGGAGGAAAAAACCCAACAATTTAAGTTTTATCCATCTTTGGAGATTGAATACCAATTTGTATAAATATGTCCATTGAGATTTAGTCATATTTTTAGAACGCCGGCCTTTGCAGAGATCAAACATGTATTTTGATATCAAAAGTAGATTTTTATTCCATGAACACATGATCGCAGTCTTAGAGTTAATTTAGAATGATAGAAACTGTATATTTCTTATCATAATTTCAGAAACTTATAAAATAATCTTGTATAACCTCTAAAGGATTAAGCAAATATTGGTTATTGGGTATTCTAATTTTTTTTAATATTCAGGTACATGAGGATGTCTTTCACGTTGTATTCTGTCAATTTATTTTAAATAATTTATATAAAATATAAATTGCTTTCTTGAAGATTCATGCACAATATGATGGTAGCGAGATTGCAGAAAAATTACGACATGCCTGTTTTTTTTTTTTTTTATATCAGATTCAGGTGTACAGTAATAAAAATATAGTTAAATGCACGTTCTTGTAAAAAATAATGTATTGTTTGTTTAAAAAAAAAGATGTTAATATACACAACAAATTTGTTGTTTGATGATTAATGAGGGTTTTGAAAGTAAAGATCATTGCATAAAAATTATATAACCCCCTGACACGGATAACGTCTTCTAGGGAAATTTGAGTCTGACTTCATTATGTTTATTTTGTGCAATTCGTGATTTTTCTTAGGTTATCTTAACTGCATGGTTAGAACTGGGTCAAATAGATTTCAGACCTTTTATTCAGCTGTGAATGACAGTAAGTTTCCGTTAGAAGTAAAAGAAACATACTTAGTGGGTGTAATTATAACTGTGTTGATTGACGTTTTATTTGTATCAAATATACATTTTATTCTTTAAAAAATGTTGAATGTTAAACTCCTTCTAACGTGTTTGATGTTCATGAGGAAATTTTTATCATTTTTTCAAATTCGTAAATTATCATATATTCAAATATAATCAAATGAATAAAATATGCAATGAAATACTGTTATAAACAATTTATAAATTAAAAGTTCACCGAGATATGCACTCGAATGATACGTATTGAAATCTTCTGAATGGTCTTTCGGGCTTCACACGTTTGACACGTGAAGGACCAAGTTCATTTCAAGATGAACTTTCAAATAAACTTAATGCTGAACACTTCTCGTAAAAAGGGACTGTTCGCCATATTTCTCTTTCAGCACCGCTATCCCTACAACTCTTATATAAGCCACATATACAGTTCAAAGTATTTTGCTATAGAGGTCTCACCAACTAATAGATATACAGCTGTATTTGAAAAATTCATGATAACTAAGAATATCGTCACCTTACATAAAACTTGATTATGCCTGATAAACTGATAATACTGTTTTGTTGTTGGGTTTTTTTAAGTGTTAACGTATTTAAACAATTCATTTGCCATGAAAACTTTTCTATAATATAAGAATCACAATATTTTGTGTAAGATTATTTTATAGTTGAAACTGTTGCAATCACTTATGGTTTGTGTTCAAAATGATTTTAAAAAGGCATTTTCTAAATTGTTTGTTTCTGTATCCATGGATAACATTTCTGTTGTAGTCATTTGGTATCCGTTTTACTAGGGTCAAACTCCTTTAATCAGAGCAGTGGAAATTTGAAATCATCACTTCAGATGAAAAAAATATGAATTTTGATATTAAAATCATTCTTAAGATCTTTACCCGTAATGTATAGACATAAGAGATTGAAAAACACAATCATGCCAAATTTTATTATATTTAAAAAATTGAACATAAGATAACTTTTCAAAATTTCTCTGCTGTGGTTAACATGTCAAAAATTGGTGATTTTCAAAGTTAGCTCCTCCCATTTCCTTACATACCCCTGGCTGGAGTTAAGGTGTAATATCCCTCTGCTATTAATTTTGCCATATATTATTAACATTTTTCATATTGATTTTCATCAAAGTCAGTATCAATCGATTCATATAAAAAAAAAGCTGAAGTGATAAAGCGCTGCTAGAATTTTCAAAAATTTATAAAATGTGTAATCATGATATGAAGAAAACTAGACATATTGATTAGAAAAAGCAAAATTTTACCATTGTAGCATAAAATTAAAAATCTAAAATGTATATGAAAATAATATATAGTTATATACATTTTCATTTCATCTTACAAAACATATTGAAGCGCTGCATTTTAGTTCAGAATAGCACTTTGTTGTATAGGTTTGCAACAAAAATTGCTTCAATCAGCAAGAGTTATCTTTCTTTATCATAGACTTTTGAAGGTTTTACATACGTGTTTTACATACAGTGCATGATCAATTGCCACAGTTTCTAAATTTTCAGAAAAAGGTTTTCTGTTTTTAAATTTGGATAAGATAGTAGTAAATGGATCCATATATTTAAGAAATCCTAAAAATGTAAACCAGAGCATAAATGTTGTTATAACACAAAAAGTGGATCAAGCGAATAATCTTCCAGTAATTGGTATAATATCAATATAGGGATTTATTGCCTTGAATCGAATGAGATGTTGTTTTGTTTTGTTTTTTAATTTTGTTTTCCCATATCTGCTCTCTCAGAATAGAAAAGCCCTATTCAATTTTAAACATTTGAAATGTTATAAGTTTTAAACGATTGTAACCAAGTATAGAATTTGTAATAGTTGTCTTGATCACATTTTCCCCAATTATAATTAATTCAGCTCTGTGAACGAGCTTTATATAGAGAAATAAAAATATTCCTTCCAAATATTCTCTGGCCTAAACCATCAAAAATGAACTGTTCATGTTCTGATCAAGTACATAAAATTCAGTTTTATTTAAAAACAGAATTAATCCATCGGGAGGTGGGAGAGGGAGGAATAGTCATGTAGATATTGCCTCATAAATACTTCATCATTATGATACATTTCTTGTAATATTTTTTAAAAAGTTTTCTATACTTTTTGCCACCTGATTCAAAAGAGCCCTGGGGTTCAGTTCGTTCCGTTCAAATTTTCTTTTTCTATATTTGAATTTAAATAAGTGTATCGCCTTCCAACATAAATTGGGGCCCAGCACCATCTCCCTTGTTGTTACATGCCTTAATAATTGTGAGTTAACAGAAACAAAGTGATATTATTTTCTACAGAAGTTATCTCTCTTATCATAGGGACATTGTACCTTAAGGTCTCCCGTGCAGGTTCGAATCCTGTCGACAACCTACATTTTGGCAAAAGTGTATTATTTTATGTATCATATGTATACACAATACAAAACAGAGACTGATATCGGCTTTCAATTATTTTAATTTTTATTTGAAACCGAAAAAAAAATATTTTACGACGAACAGGATATTGCAAAGCTGAAATTTTGGTCTTAGTTGATGCGTAAAGTAATTATGATTAAATACATGCCAAAATAATCTGGTCAAGATTCTAATTTATTAAATTTAAAGATATTTCTGAAATCTAAACTCTTTATTCTTTCATATCTTTCAAATCTAAAGAATAATAATCAGTCGCATCAAGCACATATCAAAGTTTGATATTTAACAAAGAAGTTAAAATAAAAATGCAGAATGTTACATTAATTGTAATTTCTGTTAGCGGTCGACGGTCGATCACATTTGTGTCCTTATGAGGCATCCGATAAACTTTACCTATTGCGCAACCTTGTAACTTTGCAATGACAGATTCATGTAAGTCTTTAATCAAAAGAGGTTTAACTATGGAACATTTTTTTAATGTATTCGACGTAAGATTATACATTTATACAGTAATATAATGATTTAAATAATGCTCCTATTTTTTTCTTAACATGCGCAAGAATTTTATTAAAAAATGTACTTTTTCTACTAAATGTAAAGTTTCTTGGTATTTTTGAAGGCAACACAACAGCGCGATCAACCCTTTTTATGTTTTTGGCATGCCATAAAAACAGTTTATGCTGCCCATGCCGATCATTCTTTTAAGGAATACTTGTTTAAATTTGAACCAATTGAAGAAAAAATTACAAAAATACTCATCTGCAGTTTGTTATGAACAATCGATATGCAATATACGATCAAAAAATGAATAAGCCATTTTTACTTACACAACATAGAATTCTAAAATAAATTGTAATCTATAAAAAAAAAGTATTAAATGATTAAAAGGCGAGATAGGTCTTATTTCTGTTCAATCGCATTTTAAAAAAAACTTCATTGGCCTATCAAAAAATTTACTAGTGTGTTGAGCTTTTCTTCTCAAAGAGATCAATGTAATTACCATCCATCCCTCTTAACTATAGTAAATATCGTTTTACGATTCAAGTAATCATTTATTCACGAAATGGGATTTTTTTTTTTTGTAATTTTATGTAATATCAATTTTCCGATCGACCTTGTGTTTATATCGAGCCAGCGTTTGTTCCTTTTTTAAAGACAGATTTAAGAATAATGTAATATTGAAGACACGTTTGTAGAATTATCATAATGAGAACAATGTATTTAAATGAGCGATTTGAACATTGAATCATAATTCTGGGGTTTACTTTTCCAATTTCCATACATGTCTAAAAGGATTATTTGTCACACCAAAGCATTCCAGACCATGAAATCTCATACAGTACCGTATTCTTCGTAAAAAAAAAAATGACATTGAAATAAAGTTTAACATAGTCACAGATGAAACTAGAAACTATAAACCTGCGTTCATTGTGGACAAAGAGAAAAACTAAATAAAGGTTCGTATGAAAAATTGTGATTGTCCTCTTAGTGCACACCTCTCCTATGACTTTAAATTACAAAAACAGCCTGGTTTCACATCTTTTATGAAACGAAAATAAAAACACGTAACTAACAATTCTGTAATTGACTGTCTGTATTTGTTATATTTCACTTGTAAAACTGTAATTGTTCATGCTTAGAAGACTCTTGAGGTAGCTAGGGATAGGAATGTCAATGGACTATGCTAAGCACACTTTTGATGTAAACTGCATGGTAGTATGAAATCAATATTGCATGCGCGGATCTAGATATTTCCGAGAGTGGAGATTGGGTGGGGGATCTTGTTTACCTGGTTGGGGTTAGGGGTCCGAGTCCTACCATTTGTAAATTTACAATCTGGTTATAAAATAAGTTTAAATTTTTCAGTATGAGTGGGTAGCAGGAACCCCCTCTAGATCCGCTACAACGCAAACAATTATTTATTAGGACGGGTATGCAATGATTTTATAGGTTGTTCACCTGGAACAGTTTTTTAGTTTACCTATACAGGTAAACTGTCCAATATAATAGCTATAAGATAATCGGTAAGTTTTTACAAGACATCTTATAATCTCATAGTTTATTATTTACATTATTAACATGCTTAAAAAGCACTTTTTATGTATAATATTACCCTTATCCCTAGCAATGTGTGCAGTGATTAGGAAAAGGGAATTTCCCGAAATATCCTAGGGCTATTTGTAAACGGTTTTGATTACAGATCCCAAAGAAATCGTGAATTCCCAAAAAACAATTTTTAGAAACAAATTCCAAGTATTGAGAACTTTTTAAAAACAGAACGAAGAACCACGCTCTACCGACGATGAATGGATTTAAGCAAGAGAATCAGAATGGTGCTGGTGTTTGGAGTGGGTTTAAAGTGGGTCATATTACAATACGAATTTAACAGATGATGTAATCTTTTGAGTCTACCTTACAAGTACGAGCATATAATAAAATGGGGTTTTGTCGCGCTTTTGATTAGATATCTGACGGCACATCTGTGGATTTAGAAGTGTATAGTCATCTAATTTAACAATTAATGATTAAAAAAATATGTTTTCTTTACATAGTTTCAAAAATTCAATGTATAAATGGATGTTTCACTACTGGACCAATATTTAATATTAAAATCTCACATCCAGTGTTCAGAAACTTGGTAAAGGCTTTCTTGCTCATTTTATCCACTCTCCTGATAAGCATGCTCAGAAATTGAGAGGAATACTTTTACCGAATAAATGTTTAGCTGAATTTTTTAACTTATTCTATCAGATTTGATAACCAATATGAACAATTAACATAACATTTTTATTTTCTTCTTATCCATACTTAATGTAATTAAGGTAGAACACTTAATCCAATTAAGATAGCAAAATAAATTAAATATTTGTTTGAACAATAGACTTTTGCTGTCGTTAATTCAAAAGATACTTCAGAAAATCTGATCTGATCTTTCTTGTTCCGTTATTTAAAGAATACTTAACCAAAAAAAATTAAACAATTTGTTTAGGGTCAACTGCATATACCACTCATCTAGCGTTTGTTTGTCTGGGATATTGATAAAATCAAACAATTAAAAATTGAATCTTCTTTCAAACTGAATTCACGACAAAGACAATTAATTCACAACAAAAGAAACTTAAGCTTGTTTTTGCTATCCTGAACAATCGAAATATGTTAAAGCCACCTACTGACAATTAAGGAGACATGTTTTTTAAAATCACACGTTTTAATAATTAACTTGATCAGAGTCCATTCGATAGAAATAGTATATGCAGTTAAAAATTGACTGGTTACTGTAACAGGGTCACGTGTGTCTCTATTTTTCTCAGACTTGTATAGACTGTATATATTTATGCGGTTTGAAATCTCGAAATAAGATTTTAAAAATTGATCAAAATAATAACAGCTAATAACTGTATCAATAACTATAAATGTAATATGGTTTAGCACCATATCTCTTGTATATAGTGAAGAAAAGTTGATACTTACAGGTTCGCAAAGTGAACAGTAAAACAAAAAGAATACCAATCCTAAAAGACAAAATTGTGTACGTTGTTCCATGACTTTTAAAGAAGGCTGAAAGCTTATTCCCTTCCTGGTCTATTCTTTTTTAAGAAGTTGAATGTTAAGAAATCTTAATTTAGGTGCAACCTCACAGAGCTCATTTTTTGGCATTTAAAAACATGAGTATCATCAGACAAGGGATTTATTTTCTCACTCTGTTGGTGCATGAAAGACATCCGTGGGAGGGAACAAAACCAAAATTTCAGTTTAAGTAACTAGTCATCTTTGAAGACTGAATACAAATTTGTAGAAATATTTCAATTGAGGTTAAGTCATTTCTTTCAAAGGCCCACATTTTGATATCAAGTGTGGATTTTTATTTCAAGATCACAGTTGAAATGAAATGAAACTGTATATTTAAGGACGTTGGATCCTGCGATCAAAAGTCTTAAAGCTTTTTTTCTTAAGTATTTTTTAAAAATCTACACACATTGTATGGTGGGCGATATCGACAGAAAAGAAAACATTTAAAGGTATGGTTGTCTATTTCTACCCATATACATTCAACGTCAGCGGGTTCAAATTCAGGACGTCTAGTAGCACGTATTTGATCCGAAAGGTAAATCATTGCACCACCACCAAAACAATTTCTATTCAAGTTTTAAAGGTAGCGATCATTTCAGAAAAAAATTAAATAAACCCCTAACGCGGGTTACGTATTCTATGGAAATTTGAGTCTGACTTCATCATGATTATTACATGCAATCCGTTATTTTTCTTTCGTTATTTAAACTGGTTATAGAGAGGATTGGGTCATGTAGATTTTAGTTATGTCACTTTTATACAGCTGTGAATGACAATAAGTTTCCTTTTGAAATAAAGGAAAACATACTTAGTGGATGTAAATATAATTGTGTTGAATACCGTTTTATTTGTATTAAACATATACACTTTATTTTTAAATTCGTATGTATTATTGTATATTCAAGACACTTTCCGATTTCATAAAGACTAAATGAATCTTTCAAGTTGATATGTCTTAAAATGTTTAAATACAGTAAAAAAAAATTCAAAGGAATATAATATGCATTAAAATACTGTAGTAAACACTTACACTAATTTAAAAATTGAAGTTCACTGGGAACGTGGTTGATACGTGATCAAATCGTCAGAGAGGCCCTTCGGGCTCACAGGATTTAATCACGTGACCGATCGAGTTCATTTCACGGTTAATTTGCTGTTTAACTAGCTGTTTATCTCTTAAGTAAAAATCAATATATAATTCCGGCGCGAACTAATATTGTTGAATAAATGATAATAAAGTTATCTTTCATGTACTGTTAAGTTACCACGTTAACACTTTACAACTATTCATTCGCATTGAAAACTTTTCTCTAATTTAAAAATCACAATATTTTATATACGATTATTTTATTCTCCAAAGCTGAAACTGTTGTAATTTCTTATGCTTTGTATTCAAATAGTTTAAAACTGCCATTTTCTAAATCGTTTGCTTCTGTTTCCATGGTTAACATTACCTTTGGGGTTTCCCTGAGCAGGTATGAGTCCTGTCGACAACCTATATTTGACCAGAAGTGGGGGTGTTTTTTTCGTCACATGTATACGCAATAGTTAAAGATATCAATATTGAACCACGTGAAAATATATTGAATTTTATTGCACAACATAAGGTGAAATAAGCGATATTAATGTCTTTGTTTAAAATTATGCAAATATAATTTCATCAGTTCCCAAGATAGTGGTAAGAAAAAAGAAATGCTAGTATATCGATTATGCAGTGTTCAATTTCTTCTTGTACATGTATAAGTACTAAAAGTAAGTGATTTGAAAATTGAATCATGTTTCTGGGGTTACCTTTCCCTTACATAATGATTCAAATATCTAACGAAAAATATATGACATCAAAAAGTCCAGCTAGGAAGAAATCGATACGGTACTTTATTTTATTCAAAGAATGGCATTCAAACAAAGTTTTACGTAATCTCACATTTAAATGAAGAAAATAAACCTTCGTTCATTTTGGACAAAGAGAGGGAGAAAAAAAATAAAGGATCAAATGAAGAAATGTCATTGTTCTCTTAGTGCACACCTCTTTTATGACTTTAAATCACAAAAACAGCTAAGTTTCACATCTTTCTCGAAACGAAAATAAAAACACGTAACTATCATTTCTAAAATTAACTAATGGTATTCCTTAATATTGTAATTGTAAAAACTACTTGGAAGACTGTTGAGGTAGCTTGGGGTAGGAATTTCGATGGGCTATGCTCAGAACAATTTTAGACAGTTAATATAAACTGGTAGTTTGAAATCAGTATTACATGCGTTCAATAAATATTTTTGCGCTGATTTCTGGGGGAAGGGGGTAATATATTCTTCTCGAGGTGGAAAATTCAAGGACGAGTTTCCGTAAATTAACAAAGTGATTTTGATACGCTTGAATTTTCCAGGAGGATGTTGGTCAAGAACCCTCTCTAGATCCGCTACAAAGCAAACAATTTTTTATTAGTTCGTGTATGTATTAAATTTATAAGTTTAGGGGTTTACCTAAACAGCAGTAACAAAACAAATATCATAAATATGGTTTAATTGTTCTGTTAAGCAACACATTTCACGTTCTCATAACTGATTATTAACATTTGATTAAACATAACACGCATTAGGTATAAAAGTATCCTTACCCCAGCAATGTATGCAGTGATTAGGGTATAGAGAATTTTCCGAAATATGTTAGGGCTATTTGTAAATGGTTTCGCTTACAAATGTTTAAAAAGACAACCCAACACCTCGTTAATGCAAAGAACAGGATGTTTAAAACATTTTAAGACCGTGAATTCCAAGTATTGAGAAGTTTATAAAACAGAACGAAGAAACTACGCTCTACTTACGTTGAATGGATTTAAAGTTCTACTGACATCATAAAATAGCAACGAATGTAATGTGACCCACGGAAAATGTAAAAGTCGTCGGTTTTTGTTTTACAAGATTTATTAAAACTCCGCAAACTAAATTATTACAAAATTCCGCTAGGTCGGGAGTCGGTGGTACGAGCGCCTTGACTGTCGCTCTCCAACATGGCCAACAATTACTTAAAAGATATTTTGAAATACTGTAGGCACATGCAACCATGATGATAATTTATGATGGTTCTTAAAACCATCTTCAAGATTTTTACCAAAAGGATTTTAAATAAATTAAGACAAGAGTCTATTCAAACGTTAACGCTGATATATCGATAGAAATTGTATATACAGTTATCAATAGACTAATTACCGTAATATTGGAGGCTGGATGGTCAACAAAGTCACCATCAGATCTGTCTTAGTTTTTTTAAATATGATTTTACTATCAAATACTACAGAAAGATATAAGTAAAAATCGACTTTTAAATTTGAACATTTTCCTATATCTCTATACAGAAATCTTCTTCTTAAGGAGATAAAAATGTTATAAAAATAGCCACGACTATTCGACTCTCTTAAATATACAAAGACCTAGTTTGTCTCTATTTTTTCAAACTTGTACAGACCGTATTAATTAATGTCTTGTATTTATCAAATGAAGAAAAGTTGATACTTATAGGCTGGCAAAGTGGAAAGTAAAACAAAAAGAATACCAATCGTAAAAAACAAAATTGAGATTGTATTTTCATGACTTTTAAAGAAAGTTTAATGCTTAGTAGCTTCCTAGGTTTTTTCATATTTTTTTCAATGTTAATGTTTAATGTTAATGAGGACATTTTTTCAGTTTTTCAAATTCGTAAATTATCATATATTCAAATATAATCAAATGAATATAATATGCAATAAAATACTATAATAAATAATTTATAAATGAAAAGTTCACCGAGATATGCACTCGAATGATACGTATTCAAATCTTCTGAAAGGTCTTTCGGGCTTCACACATTTGACGCGTGACGACCAAGTTCATTTCCAAGATGAACTTTTAATTAAACTTAATGCTTAACACTTCTTGTAAAAAGGGACTGTTCGCCATATTTTTCTTTTAGCACCGCTCTCCTTAAAACTCCTATATAAGCCACAGACCTCATAACAGTTGAAAGTATTTCGCTATAGAGGTCTCACCTGTGTGGACGTACATCTTGCCTCGCCGTGTTACTCGGTCGTGATGAAATTATCAAGTTTTACGCACTTTTTTAAACCAGGAGAATACTAACATTAAATGAACAGGTCAATGCATTATTTATAAACATAATATGCACATAAAATAAGAATTGAATGCAAAAAATCCAGAGACAACGAAAGGAGCGCTACACGTCGGCCACGAGTTTCAGATGTGCAATTTGATGTAACGAAATCGAAGGGTTTATATACCAGGTACCCGCGTGAAGGTGCTTATTTAAGAGCGGTGGTTCACCTTTAAGTAAAAGTCAATATTGAGTACCGGCAAGAGTAGTCGCCAATTTTAATTATATAACATACTTTCATACATTTTAATATAAAAGTAGCAATATACCATTAATTTGTTGCTAAGAGCACCTGTTGGCATGGTAATGAAAACTAGAAAAATAGAAAAATACAAATCCTAGCAATTGTAAAGCAATGTAGAAAGTTATAGCAGCATGTACTAGTATTGGTTATGACATTTGCCATTAAGATATTACATTCACTAAACGGTCAATTTAAAGAAAAATATAAATTAAGACTGTTTTAATTGAAGGTTTTCCTTACATTTTATGAACATGATTTTCCCCCGGATATTTCATAGATGTTAGCATAAAAACAAACTGTATATAGATATACAGCTGTATTTGAAAAATTCATGATAACTAAGAAAATCGTCATCTTAAATATAACTTATAATGCTGAATAAACTGATCATAATGTTTTGTTGTTTTATTTTTAAAGCGTTATTTAATTACCATGGTAATGTATTTAAACAATTCATTTGCCATGAAAACTTTTCTATAAGTTAAGAATCACAATATTTTGTGTAAGATTATTTTATTCCGTAATAAAACTGAAACTGTTGCAATAACTTATGGTTTTTGTTCAAAATAATTTAAAATAGGCATTTTCTAAATTGTTTGCTTCTGTATCCATGGATAACATTTCTGTTGAAGTCATTTGGATTCCGTTTTACTAGGGTCAAACTCCTTTAATCAGAGCAGTTGAAATTTGAAATCATCACTCCATATGAAAAAAGTATCAATTTTGATATTAAAATCATTCTTCAGAGCTTTAACCGTAATGTATAGACATAAGAGATGGAAAAGCACAATGATGCCAAATTTTATTATAGTTAACAAATTGAACATGAGATAACTTTTCAAAATTTCTCTGCTCTGGTCAACATGTAAAAAATCGGTGATTTTCAAAGTTAGCTCCTCCCATTTTCTCACACACTCCTGCCTAGGATTTAAGGTCTCCCCATGCAGGTTCGAATCTTATCGACAACCTACATTTTGGCAAAAGTGTATTTATGTATCATATGTATACACAATACAAAATAGAGACTGATATCGGCTTTCAATTATTTAAATTGTTATTTAAAACCGAAAAAAATGTTTTTACGAAGAACAAGGTATTGCAATGCTGAAAATTGGTCTCAATTGATGCGTAAAGTAATTATATCTATATACATGCAAAAATAGTCTGGTCAAGATTTTAGTTTTTTAATTTAAAGATATATCTGAAATATAAACTCTTAAATCTTTCATATCTTTCGAATCTATTGATAGAATCTAAAGAATCAGTTGCATCATTCAAGGACATGTCAAATTTTGATAGTTAACAAAGAAGTTAAATGAAAATGCAGAATGTTACATTAATTGTAATTTCTGTTACCGATCGACAGTCGATTGCAGTTTCGCCTTATGAGGCATCTGATAAACTTTACTTATTGCGCAATCTTCACGCTTTGCACTACATTGTAACTTTGCAAAGACAGTTTCAAAAGAGGTTTCAAAAGAGGTTTAACTATGGAACATTATTTTAATGCATTCTACTTAAGATTATACATTTATACAGTAATATAATGATTTTAAAAATACTTCATTGGCCCATTAAATACTTTACTGGTGTGGACAGCTTTTCTTCTTAAAAGATCAATATAGTCTTTAAATGACCATTACCACCCAACCCTCTTAATTAAACGTAAATATCATTTGACGATTCAAGTTATCATTTATTCCTGTAATGGGTTTTCTTTTGGTAATTTTATATGATATTAATTTTCTGATCGGCCCTGTCTTTATATCGAACCAACGTTTGTTTCTTTTTACAGACAAAAGGGATAATGTAATATCGAAGACACGTGTGTAGAATTATCATAATGAGTTAGAATAATGTTTATTTTATAAATGAGCGATTTGAACATTGAATCATATTCTGGAGTTTCATTTTCCGATTTCCATACATGTCTAAAGAGATATTTGTGTCTCACCAAAGAATTCCATGAAGAAACAGACAGTTATTGAAATTTCATACAGTGTCGTATTCTTCTTTTAAAAATGGCATTGAAATAAAGTTTTCCATAATCACAGATGAAAGTAGAAACTATAAACCTACGTTCATTGTGGACAAAGAGAAAAACTAAATAAAGGTTCGTATGAAAAATTGTAATTGTCCTCTTAGTGCACCCCTCTCCTATGACTTTAAATCACAAAAACAGCCTGGTTTCACATATTTTATGAAACGAAAATAAAAACACGTAACTAACAATTCTGTAATTGACTTCTTGTATTTGTTATACTTTAATTGTAAAACTGTAATTGTTCATGCTTAGAAGACTCTTGAGGTAGCTAGGGATTGAAATTTCAATGGACTATGCTAGGCACACTTTTAATGTAAACAGCATGGTAGTATGAAATCAATATTGCATGCGCGGATCTAGATATTTCCGAGAGTGGAGATTGGGTGGTGGATCTTGTTTACCTGGTTGGGGTAAGGGGTCCGAGTCCTACCATTTGTAAACTTACAATCTGGTTATAAAATAAGTTAAAATTTTTCAGAATGATCCGCTAGATCCGCTACAACGCAAACAATTATTTATTAGGACGGGTGTGTAATGAATTTATAGGTTGTTCACCTGGAACAGTTTTTTAGTTTACCTATACAGTAGTAAACTGTCCAATATAATAACTATAAGATAATCGGTAAGTTTTTACAAGACATCTTATAATCTCATAATTTACATTATTAACATGCTTAAAAAGCACTTATGTATAATATTACCCTTATCCATAGCAATGTGTGCAGTGATTAGGAAAAGGGAATTTCCCGAAATATCCTAGGGCTATTTCTAAACGGTTTTGTTTACAGATCCCAAACACATCGCGAATTCCCAAAACAGGAACTGTTAATCATTTTTAGAACAAAATTCCAAGTATTGAGAACTTTTTAAAACAGAACGAAGAAACTACGCTCTACTGACTTTGAATGGATTTAAGCAAGAGAGTCAGAATGGTGCCTGCGTTTGAAGTGGGCTTAAAATGGGTTATATAACAATATGAATTAAACAGATGATGTAATCTTCTGAGTCTATCTTACAAGCATGTTATGAAAAAGGGTTTTTGTCGCTCTGTTTGATTTGATATATGACGGCACATATGAGGAGATGAAGTGTTCATCTATCTTATTTTACAATAAATGAAAAAAATTCATTTACCTTGTTTAAAAAATGCAATGTTTAAATGCATGTTTCACTACTGGACCAATCTGTTAACATTAAAACCTCACAACCAGGGTTCAGAAACTTGGTAAAAGCTTCCTTGCTCAGTTTATCCACTCTCCTGATAAGCATGCTCAGAAATTGAGAGGAATACTTTTACCGAATAAATGTTTAGCTGAATTTTTTACTTATTCTTTCAGACTTGTTAACCAATATGAATAATTAACATAACAGTTTTCTTTTCTTCTTATCCATACTTAATGTAATTGAGGTAGAGCACTTAATCCAATTAAGATAGCAAAATAAATTAAATATTCGTTTAAACAATAGACGACTTTTGCTGTCGTTCATCCAAAGATACTTCAGAAAATCTGATCTGATCTTTCTTATTCGGTTATTTAAAGAATACTTAACCAAAAACTATTACAACAATATGCTGAGGGTCAACTGCATGTACCACTCATCTAGCGTTTGTTTGTCTGGGTTATTGATAAAATCAAACAATTAAAAATTGAATCTTCTTCCAAACTAAATTCACGACAAAGACAATTAATTCACAACAAAAGAAACTAAAGGTTGTTTTTGCTATCCTTAACAACCAAAATGTGTTAGGCAACCTACTAACAATTAAAGAGACGTGTTTCAAATTACACGTTTTAACTGATACCGACAGTTGGTTTTCAAAATACCTGTAGAAATACGCAACCTGATGGTGATTCGTGATGGCACTTAAAGCTATGTTTAAGATAATTACCAGAACAATTTAAAATAAATTAGGATGACAGATACATCGTACATGTATATATAGTTGACTTGACAAGAGCCCATTCAAAAGTTAACGTGATATATAAATAATAATTTCATATACAGTTACATGTATTTATAGACTGATTACTCTAGTATTAAATAAACAGGTGCCTCTATTTTTTTCAGACTTGTATAGACCGCATACATTTGTGCGATCTGAAATCTCGGAATAAGATTCTAAAAAATGATTCAAAAAAAATAATAATAGCTAATCTGTATTAAATTTTTTATATGTAATATGGTTTAGAACCAAGTCTCTTGTAAATATATAGTGAAGAAAAGTTGATACTTACAGGCTTGCAAGGTGAACAGTAAAACAAAAAGAATGCCAATCGTAAAAGACAAAATTGTGCTTGTCGTTTCATGGCTTTTGAACAAGGTTGAATGTTAAATCGCTTCCTGGTTTTTTCATGAAGGCGCTTTTGAATGTAAAGAAATCTTTATTTAGGTGCAAGCTCACACTGCACATTCTACATATGTATTACTCAGTTTCGTTTAATCCAGTGTGGATTTCCATTCCATGAACACAAGATCACAGTCCGAAGGAAATGAAAATGTATATTAAATACAATAGTTTGATAAACTTAAAACAGCTTTTTATCTTTTGTGGTTTGAATGGTACTTTTCGTGGTGCGGCATGTTTATTTCCCAAGTCATAAACAAAAATGCTTAGGGTGTTGCTAAACGCGGATTGTTGATTTTACTTTCTTGTAACGATCAATTTGTAAATTTGTTTAAAAAGATCTAAATGTACACAACAAAATTGTTCGATGATCAATAAGGGTTTAAAGGTATGATCATTGCAGAGAAAATTAAATAACCCAATACTATGGAAATTTGAGTCTGACTTCATAATGATTATTTTATGCAGTCCGTTTTTCTTATGTTACTTAAACTGGTTAGAGAGAGGACTGGGTCATGATTTTAGTTATTTCTCTTTTATACAGCTGTGAATGACAATAAGTTTCCGTTAGAAATAAAGGAAAACATACTTAGTGGATGTAAATATAAATGTGTTGAATGACGTTTTATTTATATTAAACATGCACTTTATTTTCAAATTCGTATTCATTATAGTATAAACCATTTTTGAATAAGTTTTTTGTTATGTCACAAATGAGATAATTCTATTACTCTGCCCCGAAAATTGCTGAATCACACCGGAAACAGTTATATTGCCCTCCCGGAAACAGTTATATTTCACAGGAAATAGTTATATTGCCCTCCCGAAACTGAAATATCACCATCGCGTGCAAGAATTCTGCATATTAATTACGTCGGGTTCGAAATTCAACAAGCCAGTTGCTAAGCAAACGTAAACAGATCCGCGAATTTTAAACATGTCAGGCCAAATCTGCGGTTTGTTCATCTAAATTCAGATGAACTCGATCGTTTAATTGATGAAAAAATTCGGCAAATACGACAAAAGTGATAAACTCAAGCGTTAGTGTTTTAAAAATATGTGCCTCTGCCTTGTGAATTAAATAAATATGTTCATAACCCGACTTTGATTTGTTTAAAAATGTTATATAACATATATTGCATGTCTTCTCGGGCGACAATAACAGAATATTTGTCCCTCGGTGACAGCAAAGCCCTGGAGTGTTATGTCGCCCGATGCCGAAGGCAGAGGGCGACATAACACTCCAAGGCTTTCCTGCCACCTCGGGGCAAATATTCTGGTATGTCGCCCTCGATACCATGTAAAATATGTATAATATTCAAGACACTGTCCGATTTTATAATGACTAAATACTTCTTTCAAGTCGAAAATGTCTTAAAATGTTTAAATACAGTAAAAAAAAACTCAAAAGAATTTAATATGCTTTAATATACTATAGTAAACACTTACACCAATTTAAAAATAATGTTAACTGGGAACTTGGTTGATACGTGATCAAATCGTCTGAGAGGCCCTTCGGGCTCACAGGATTTGATCACGTGACCGACCGAGTTCATTTCACGATTTAGTTGCTGTTAATCTTGCTGTTTATCTCTTAAATAAGAATCATTATATAATTCCGGTGCGAACTAATTATGTTGAATAGATGATTATAAAGTTATTTTTCATGTACTGTTAAGTTACCACGTTGACACTTTAAAACTATTCATTCGCATTGAAAACTTTTCAATAATTTAAAAATCACATTATTTTGTATACGATTATTTCATTCAAAATAGTTTAAAACGGCCATTTTCTAAATCGTTTGATTCTGTTTCCATGGTTAACATGACCTTTGGGGTTTCCCCGAGCAGGTTCAAGCCTGTCGACAACCTATATTTTGGTTAGAAGTGATTTTTTTATCATATGTATACGCAATTGTTAAAGATATCAATATTGAACCACGTGCAAATATATTGAATTTCATTGCACTACATAAGGTGAAATGAGTGATAGTAATGTGTTTGTTTAAAATTATGTAAATATAATTTTCATAATTTCCCAAAGAAGTGTTAAGAAAAAAGAAATACTTGTATATCGATTATGATGTGTCCAATTTCTCCTCGTACATGTATAAGTTTTAAAAGTTAGTGATTTGAAAATTGAATCATGTTTCTGTGGTTTCCTATTCCTTACATAATGATTACATAATGATTCAAATATCAAACAAAAAATATATGACATCAAAAAATTCCAGCTAGGAAGAAATCGATACAGTACTTTATTTTTATTCCAGCAATGGCATTCAAACAAAGTTTTACGTAATCACACATTTAAATGAAGAATATAAACCTTCTTTCATTGTAGACAAAATGGTTTCGCTTATAAATGTAACAAAAGACAACCCAACATGAAAGCAAAGAACAGGATGTTTAAAACATTTTTAGACCGTAAATTCCAAGTATGGAGGATTTTATAAAACAGAAAGACCGAAGAAACTACGCTCTACCGACGTGGAATGGATTTAAGCAAGAGAGTCAGAATGGTGATAGTGCTTGAAGTGGGTTATATTACTATATAAAGATGATGTAATCTATTGAGTTTTACATAGTTTTACGTAATCACACATTGAAATGAAGAATATAAACCTTCGTTTATTGTGGAAAAATGAGAAAAAAAATGAATAAAGGTTCAAATGAAGAAAAGTCATTGTTCTCTTAGTGCACACCTCTCGTATGACTTTAAATCACAAAAACAGCTAAGTTTCACATCTCACATTTTCTCGAAAATAAAAACACGTAACTGTCATTTCTAAAAATTAACTAATGGTATTCCTTATTTTGTAAATGTAAAAATTGACTTCTTGGAAGACTGTTGAGGTAGCTTGGGGTATGGATTTGGGCTATGCTCAAAACAATTTTGGACAGTTAATACAGTGGTTGTAGTTAATAATACTGGTTGTATGAAATCAACATTACATGCGCTCAATAAATATTATTGCGCTGATTTCCGAGGGGACCTGGGGGTGATATATTCTTCTTCAGGTGAAAAATTCAAGGACGAGTTTCCGAAAACTAACAGTGATTTGAATAAGCTTGAATTTTCCAGGAGGAGGTTGGTCAAGAACCCTCTCTAGATCCGCTACAATGCAAACAATTTTTTATTAGTACGTGTATGTATTAAATTTATAAGTCTGTGGGTTTACCTAAACAGCAGTAACAAATCAAATATCATAATATGGTTTAACTGTTCTGTTAAGCAACACATTTCATTTTCTCATAACTGATTATTTACATGTGGTTAAACAAAACACTCAGTAGGTATAAAATTACCCTTACCCCAGCAATGTGTGCAGTGATTAGGGTAAAGAGAATTTTCCGAAATATGCTTGTTGAGGCCCAATTGGCCACATCGCTCAACTGAGCAACACTGGCTTTATATGGGCGTTCAAAGGATATTGTGGCATGTGACCCCTCGGTAGATTAACCAAAAATGAATATCTGAATTTTCACTTCTTATACTTAATCTTTGACATATCTACCTTTATGGAATACCATTTTTACCGAAAATAAGATCATATGCAATATAAAGAACTAAATTTTCAGTTGGTGTTCACGGTTAACTTCCAGTTCCCTTTATTTAAGCCCCCCCCCCCAAATCACTTTATAAAACGATTAAAATACATAAGACCATAAAGGTACATTTTCTCCCTCCACTACTTATTAGTCATTGTATTTTAAAAAATCCTACATGCGAAAGAAGAAAAGTGTACCTCAATGCACCAGAATGAATGCACTCAATTCCTCAAATTAAAAAACATTGAAAAATCTAATTGGCCTTCTCCATTATAGACGATTGTCATTTACCAGGCATGAATTTATTTCGTATGACGTTTTGATATCCTTACTCACTTGATTGAAGAATAAACTTAACTGAAAATGTTGTCACATATGATAAAGAGCTATAATTCAAAATAATGTATGGGCAGGCATGTCGCTCTATTGTACCAAGGCCCATCCATTTTTTTCATCTTTATTAAAAAACAACAAATGTGTACAATGAGGATTTTCCGTTGCAATATTTTTTTAAGAACACAGATAATGCTTTTATCCTCATAATAATAATGTGTCAGGACTTTTGAAACTGTTTAAAAGGCGTCGTTTCCATTTACTTGTGTTCGAAAAATTTTAAAAGATTTGTGTAGATTTTATGCAATTCATCGTTGAAGAAGGGGCACCAGAAAGTAGTTACAGCATATTATCTTTTTAGCAAAACTTTTCTATTGACCAACCAAAATTTCAGCGTCAATCGTAGAATTATAAGCAAAATACATAGCTTGGTTTGAGTCATGTTTTTTGTTCACATGAGTTTATTACATTCATCTTAAGATTTTTAAACCTGGTATTTCCTATAAAGCATAGCTGCATTTAAAATATAAACAAACTAAAGCATGACCTCAGCTTTGTGTACAAACATATGGTAGCATCTTGCGCAAAGCTCTGTATCTTGCTTATAACTCGAAGCTTGACTCTTAGGTTAGTAAAATTACAGGAATTTGTAAACAATTAAAACAAGAGAAAACTGCACTAAAACAAAGAAAAAACTCAATTTATTTTTCATCATATATATATTTTAGTTATATATTTCTAGCAGCGAGAATAATCTCCGTTTAGATTGAAATTGCTGAGCATCTCAATAGAACATGTTGCATAAATCAACCATTACGTAGAGATTGACCAAATTACACGCACCGACATAATTTGACCCCCCAAGGTGGCCCAACCCTACCCCCTGAAATCATGGTTTGAACAAACTAGAATGAATTAACACTACCTGAGGATGCTTCCCTTCTACACAAGTTACAGCTTTTCTGGCTAATTGGTTTTTGAGAAGAATTTTTTTTTAAAGATTATCGCTATGTATTCCTATGTAAAAATCGACCCACCCACTGTGGCCGCACCCTACCCCCGTGATCATGGTTTGAACAAATTTGAGTCTACACTACCTGAGGATGCTTCCAAACAAGTTACAGCTTTTCTGGCCTACTGGTTTTTGTTGAGAACATTTTTCTCTTTGTTTTCCTATGTAAAAATTTCAACCCCCATTGTGGCCCCACCTTACCCCCGGGGATCATGATTAGAAAAATTTTTAATCTACACTACCTTAAGATGCTTCCACACAAGTTACAGCTTTTCTGGCTGACTGGTTTTTGGGAAGAAGATTTTTAATGAGTTTTCTCTATACATTTGTATCTAATAATTTGATCCCCCATTAGGGCCCCACCGTACCTCCGGGGATCATGGTTTGGACAAGCTTGAATCGACACTACCTGAAGATGCTTCCACACAAGCTACAGCTTTTCTGGCTAACTGGTTTTTGAGAAGAAGATTTTTAATGAGTATTCTCTATACATTTGTATCTAAAAACTTGATCCCCCATAGGGGCCCAACCGTACCTCCGGGGATCATGGTTTGGACAAGCTTGAATCTACACTACTTGAGGATGCTTCCACACAAGTTACAGCTTTTCTGGCCAATTGACATCAGGTGAGCTAACAAATTAGTTATGTCTCTGCTACATGTACACACACATAGTATTTCCATCACCAAAATTAATCTCCGACTGAATAGACTAGAGAAAGTACTGACAACTAGCCTAAAACACATTGCAGTAATCAACTATTACGCAAAGACCGTATCACCATTAGAATTTGTATTTTAGTTGTTAAAGTACCGTACCTGTTAATGTATCTTATTTTCCGCAAGTAACAGTCAGCTGTCTTATTTACCGATGTCTATATTTGATTGATACGTAAAAATGACAAAATACAGGCGAAGTTACAAACCGTAATTCATGAAAACGAAACGAAAATCAAAACAAGCTAAAACCACCGTCAACGGTGAAAATGTCAATGCATTGTAATATTTGATCTTAATTTACTTCACGCATTAATGTATCTTGCATGTTTTATATATTCCTTTTGCACGCAAACTGTTCCACAACAACCAAATTCAACTTTGTCAGATTGACCCATTTCAATTTAGAGAAGAAGTTCAAAATGTAAAAAGTTTACAGACGGACGGACGGACAGACAGACGGACAAAATGCGATCAGATTAGCTCACTTGAGCTTTCAGCTCAGGTGAGCTTAAAAGGAGTAAGGACCCGGGAGTCTACACTTATTGTGGGGGAGGGGTCGGTTCAGTTCTCACCAGAAGCACCTTTGAAAAACACTATATCACCAGATGACGATTTAAATGTTTTATTTAGATATTTATTTTATCAACTTTAACAAGGCGCCGACACTAAACCCCGTCTTAAATTTGTCTGAATGAGCAAACAACTCCGGAAATTTTGGAGCTGATAGGTGATCATTATACTCAGTAACTTTAGAAGTGTCTTAATATTATTTTCAACGAACTAGCAGATTCGAGCCAGGAAGACGCTAACTTCTATCATGAAAACAATTCTCTCCATAATTATGAGATAAACTGTACCTACATTGTAATAATAACAAAGCATTCATTCTTTGCATTACCATGTTGATGCAATTGTTTCATTGCAGTGTTTAGCATATTTTGTACCCTGAAAATTTGAAATGGATGCAGAAGCAATTGGATCAATATTATCTTAGAAAAGTGCGCGACAAAACACAAATAGTAAAACATTTTTAATTTTCTTTAATTTTATTTCAAATCTGGCGATGATTGGGCACGGCTGTTTAAGGGTAATGGGCCGCCATACATGACAAAGGGCATGCCCCAAATTTCAAAATTCAACACATGAAGTAACATCATACATGTAGTTAACATAAATCAACAAATTCAAACAAAGTTCAAAGTTCATTCAAAGTTCACTCAAAGTTCAAAATTCACAGGTTTAATACCTTGACTCTGGGAGGTACATAAGTCAAGAATTTACGATTGACCCATGGGAGGTGCAGGGGTCGATGTTCACATAATATTACATGCACTAGTCTCAAATGACCAGCACCGCTCATTCACGCCATAAGTTCCCAAACTCGAAAGCAGCTATGGAGCTTTAGAGATTGGGAAATTCGCAACCATATGGGTGGGGTATGAGCGGATTTAACTTACAACCGTGCCCTAGGGTAAGCTTGCTAAGCCGGATAGCAAGCATGCCCTTTTGTTTAGATAGCCTCAAGGCCCCCCTGAAGAGTATTTAGGAAAACAGCATTAGCCAATTTTGACCAATGTACTCCATCACAAAAAAAAAACAAGGAGTCACGCTTTATATCAGGATGGCGGATAATTGTGCTGTCATACTGCAAGGCCAAGAATTAAGGCGTTTACGTTGTGATTCCATAGCACGAGAGTTTTGAGAATAACGCCATTGTATGCGTGGAAAAATGCAAGACCAAATGACCTTAGAATGTGGGAAGTTGGTTTGAATAAATTGAAAAAGCTTCATGCAAACTAGCCTGAGTTTTCGAATTGAAGTCTCCCCTAAGTCATTTCCCCCACAGTGTATTAAAATGAAATTAGGTGCAGGACCTACCTTTGCAAGGGTTTTAAGCTTCTGCTCTACTTGAGACAATTTCAGGCCACTGTACCCCTGCCACCATAATGACATATTTAGCCTTTTCAAGTTCAGGTGAAGACCTCCAGGTCTTAAAAATGCTTCTAATTGAGCATGATTAAGTATTAAGGACCCCACTAACCACACTTTTTGTTTGTATACAATAGATAAGCAAAGCCTCTGAGTTAAAATTTCGGTATGCGAATGTATGACTTATAACACGAAGATTTCCATCTTCCACATTTCTGAATTGTTTCCGCAGAAAAACCTTGCAATGCTAATTCAGTGCTAGCTCCAATCCGAAAAGAATGAGATTTGTATCTTGTGTTCTCCGGTAACGTAAGACGAACTGATGCTTTTGAGAGTACTGCCGTAAGCTGGTATCTTGTGAGTGGGGTCTTATCAAAGTGACAAAAAAGAGGCCCTGCAGTCAACGGACGGACACTTAAATATTTCTTAACAAGCTTGAATGAACACGCAACTCCCTAAGATTTACTAATTTGCAAAATTGTACCTTTTCCTACCTGGTCAGTCTTCGAATGTTTGAGATTGATAAACAATAGCTGTTTATCAGGGTCTAGAGCTAGATTGTCCATACAAAGTACAATATTGTTCGGAATTTTACAATGAACAGTCAATTCACCGACACGAAATAAACCATGAAATGCCAGTGAAAATGCTGCCGAGAAAAGACTTGTTTCATAAGAATTAGTGCATGTAGTGGGTAAAACCAAAATTATTTTTTCAAGCAAGTCTTTAGTTATAGGCAGTCTTGTATCAGAATTGTGATTTAACCGTTTCATGCCCTGCAAAAGCTTTGTAACTAAAAATTGAGAAGTTGGGTCCCCTATTCCTTGTAACTTGCAGTGATGAGAAATTGCAGACAAATACGAACACACCGTTGAAAAAGCAAGACCAGATGTTGATAGATGCAACATGCAAGTGCAAACTGATGACAAAATTTTTGATACGACAGTAAACCGACTTCTTGAACCCTATGTGTGTTATCTGATATTGCAGCTTCTAACAGCCGATCAAATTCAAACTTGAAATAATGTTGTGAAATATCTGGGGGATGGGTTTGGGGTCCCTCCTTGCGTTTGGTGCAGCCTGGCGAAACCTGGTCAACTGTGTACGAGAAATGGCATCAGCAATATTATTAGATTTGGTTGAAATATATTCTGCGCAAAATAAAATGTTGTGTCGCATGCATTTTAAGACAAATGTTCTAACTAATACCATGACAAGCTCAGATTTAGAGGTTAGTTTGTTCAAAACTGCAACCAATGTCTGATTGTCTACGTGAAATGTCGAAATGATGACAGATAAAACCACGGGGATAAACTCTAATAGGGTCATGTCGTGATGCCCATCGATATATTTCCAATTTTTGGGCCAACTAAAGAATTACCATTCCCCATTCAAATACGCCCCACATCCTAGTTGAGTAGATGCTGAGCTATCGGTAAACAAATTGAGATTTTGATCTGAATGCCATTCTTCTTCTAAGAAATAAACCACGCCTTTAAAACCCTCCAAAAACGTACACCACATAAAAATGTCCTCTCGCATCGATTGAGTAACTCTTAGGTAATGATGTGGTTGCGTGACACCGATGGTGGCGTCATACAGGCGCTGAACAAATGCACGGCCTGGCCGAATTGCCCTTGTAAAGAAATTAAGTTTTCCCAGCAATGATTGCAACTGCTTAAGTGTGACTTTCTTGAGTGGTAACAATTGTTTTAAATGATTTTGGAGTTCAATACATTTTGGATGAGGTACTCTAACCAGCATTTCAATAGTGCCAATTTCCAAACCTAAAAATGTTAAGCAAGTGGTAGGACCTACAGTTTTATCCTCAGCTAAAGGTACCCCTAGATCATGACAAATACTATGAAATGCAGACATGGTGTCCTTACAAACAGAAGCATTGTGACCCACAAATAAGAAGTCGTCCAAATAGTGGTCTATTGTGCCTACATTAGATTTTTTTTTATTGCCAACCAGTTTAAAAATGTTGCAAATTCTTCAAAGACCTTACATGACACAGAACACCCCATTGGTAAACACTTATCAATGTAGTACATATCATCAAACAGAAAATCAAGTAGGTCAAAATCCCCTGGACATAAGGCAAAAGTCTAAAAGCTGATTTTATATCGCATTTTCTTATAAATGCCCCCTGACCAATTTTAGCAATCATGTGTATAACCAAGTCAAACGAAGTATATTTAACTAAGTTTTCCTCTGGCTCTATGAAAAAATTAACGCTATTGAATTTAGGAAATGAGAGGTGTGTTATTAATCTCCAACCAGAGTTGTCCCCCTTTGGCACCACTCCGATATGAGATATGCGGAGGTTTGAAATTGGTAGATACCGAAATGGCCCCCCGACCCGTCCTAATTCTACTTCCTTCATTATTTTTTCTTGAAGCTCGTTGTGATGTTCATACACAGATATCAAATTTTTTGATTGAATATGAATTCTTGGGCCCGTGTAATATATTTGAAAACCCTGTGAAAATCCTAACAATATTTTGTTCGCAGTCTGAGTTTTTGGATAAACTGACAAATACTTTTTGTTTAGTGCAGGGAGTTTAATAGGGTTTTGCCGAGGCCCCACACCTTGTGGGTTTGTAAATCTAAAACGGGGGCGCAGGTTGTTGGAGTTCTGGGGTCCCCTGTAATGCGATTGTTGTGTCCTGGGTTGATTGTTACCACTCCCCCCCCCCACCATGATGATGCTGGATTATGAGCCTTACGTAACCTATACTGAACATCGTATTCTTTCCATCCCCCTGCTCCCCTATTAGCCCCCATCCCAACACACTGCATGTATTTCAAAAGCTCTGTGGATTTAGCAGGGTGGCCACTAAGTTAAATCCCGGCAAATATAAACATGAGATCAGTCCACTGTTCTGTGGTATCAACCTTTTTGTGGTAAGGATCCTTGGATATTATTTCCCCCATATTATTTACGATTAATTTCTTTACATCCCCAGAGAGAGGCCAGATCAATATACTGCCCTTCTGTAATTTTTTGTTTAATTGCGTTTCTAACGTGCAAACCTAGCATGTTGTGAACCGATGTGACTGCTGGAGGAATACCGTCTATGCATATGGCATGTGAAGATGACGCCGTTGTCCTTAATGGTTGTGTGACCTCCGAATTGGTTTGCACCGGTTCTGATGGGCCATCATCCATTATACCATTGGGTCGCTGCTCCCTGGTCCTTGCCGTTCTACTTTCGCTCGCCCTTGTCGTCTCAATTCTCATCCGTTTGGACCGCCGTGGTGGCATTTCAATCAGTTGATAATTTGCAATCTTTCTTCTCAGCAACAGGAATTCGAAAGAAAGATTACGGGGCTTGGGCTTTCATTTATATATTCAATGGGGAGTTAACTCTAGTAATAAAGTGCGTAACAAAGGGGAGATAATGGTGTCGGCCCTTTCTTCGATAACACTATCCAATACATAAAGAATTGGATGTAAATAGTATCTATATTGACAAGTGAAACCAGAAACTTTATATATAATATACTTACAGTATACGCAATTGATATCAAAACCTGTAATATAAAAAATGTATTTGTGTCCATTTTTTTCTTAATTAGTTTTTTTAACATTTTCAAAAAAAAAAGAGTCTTAAAAAACGTAATTTCAGTCAACATAAGTATTTTAGCTCATTGTAATGTTCGAAGCTACGCATACAGATGTTCATCTGCAAATCAAACCTACCCGTACATATTTACAAGAGCTACGTGTAAAGTAAGCAATATCGAGGCATGATAAAAAAAAAAACAACAAAAAAAACAAAAAAAAACAACCTTCACCCCAAAACCTTCAAATTCAAAGAATGCATTGCTTCCTTCATATGGGGTCTTTTTGTCTGAAAGATATCGTATTGGGGAAATATTTTCAAAACAAGAAACAACATGTTTTGTGAAAGAAATGAGAAACACTTCTCTAGAAATTTTAATCAAACTTATTGAATGTTTGCGCTGTTTTGATAATATTTTCCGTAGAGAAATTTTAAGATTTTAAGATTGAAATGACGAGCATAAAGTTTAACTTATTGTAGTTACAATGTAACTACCGTATAAAAATCGCGATACTGTCCCTCCAGATATTAGTTATTTACGTATTTTCCATCTACAATGTACATTGTACGATCAAAATACTGTTCGCAGCGCTACTTGTTCTCTCGCTTCGACAAACATCACTACCTAAAACTGTACACTTACGTTCCTACACTGTGACATGTGCATGTACATCACAAACATGTATTATAGAGGAAAGAATGGAATTTAAAAAAAAAAATATAAAACTATATTATTCTTTTTGAGAAAATACAATTTTTTCCCATCAGCCCTTAGATTTGATTTCGTTGAATAGAGTTCGAGGAGAGAAAATATTACGGGATACAATATATGTTCTACCGTTATAATTCTTCGCGCTATGTAAACTGTTCAGACTACTACGTACACGATCTTATAGCGAGCGAAGCGAGCTCTAATGAAAAATGACGTCATTTTAGTGCCTGTAAGATTTTGCAAATAACATAACGCACAACTTCAATAACGCAGACAAAGACGTTGAAAGTATCGTAAATTTTGAGGCCAAATATTGTCAATACCTTATCTTGCTATTTATATACATTGAGGAATTAAATTTTGTGATAATTAACGAACAACAATCATGAAAGAATAATTGTTGTAATAATATAAGCAATATTCATTGGTGAATGAATTGTCAAACAAAGAATGATAATTATATATATTTTCTTGCCGGAGGAAAGGGATTTTTAAGGCGGAATGTCCCTCTGATAAGAGAGATAACTTCTGTAGAAAATACTCTCACTTTGTTTCTGATAACTCATAAATATTAAGGCAACAATGACAACAATCAACAAGGGAGGCGGTACGTACTCGGTCCCATTTTATGCTGGAATGCGACATTCATTTTAATTCAAATATTAAAAGATGTAATTTTAACGGAACGAACTGAATCCCAACTTTTCAGGGGAGGGGGGGGGGGGGCGCAATAAAAGTTAATAAGGGGTTAAGGGCTCATTTTGAAGGTTTACTAGTAAATCCCCCTTGATTTTGATCACACGAATTTAGAAACACACGCGTTATGTAGAGGAATTTTCTTAATATTTATAACAAGGGTCTGATGGCTTAACTGCCTCCGAAGTTGCCAATGCTCCCACAAACAATTGATGTATTAATCATCTTGAGATTAATTAAGATATGCTGATGATAAAGTAAAATATATTTTCTGTTCGAGTACTGTGAGTACTTTGACGATTTTCCTTATTGAATGGCTGCTGTAAGTGGCTGCTATAACTTCAGCATGGTTATAATGCCGAACATTGGAGTAAACTTTTCATAATTTTGGTTTCATTATTAATTCTGGGTGATGCACTTACATCCCCAGTAGTCTGTGTGAGGGGAAAATCGTCAATATAAGTATAATTCATGAACAATATCGAGTCTACTCTTTTATCGCCAATAAACAGAATTTTGTTTTATAGTGTCTTGTATCTCAAAATAATTTTAATGTTTGTCACTCGTTATAATGAGAAATATATACATGTAAATATAACTCATTAAGATGACAACCATACCCCTATACAATACGTCAGCATCATGTTATAACGTAAGGATTTTTATTTTCTAAGATATACCCCCTTCTTTCACTTTAAGTTTAATTGAATATGAGTTATAATTTTCGTTACTTTCTGTAAGCTGCAGTAAAAATTACAATATTGTAAAGACTATTTCACAAATAATAAAAAAATATACTGAAAAACTTTAATCTGTAAGGGGGTCATTATTCTACGGGGGTCACTTTTCTTCATGTAGAGTATGCTTATTTTTATGAAATGACACTTATTCTTCAGGCAAAAGGGTAACTATTCTACGTCGAAAAATGACCCCAGTCATTATTCTACGTGGGTCATTATTCTACATTACACCGGCATGATTGTTAACAGCATCGAGCTTTCTACCAAACTGGCAAATTCATGACCCCTTGGTCAGGGATTCTGGCGATTGGGTGGGGCGATAATGATTATAGTGAAAATGCACTGATTCTTCAAAAATCTTCTCTGCTCCTGGTCATAAAGCCCATGAACTAAGTACATACTTATGAAGAGGAAAAATGTCTCTTCCAAAATTGTGAATTTCTTGGCCCTAGAAAATTTTCAGGAAATATATGAAAGGAGTTATTCTGGAGGAAGTTCGATAGGAAGTACGTCACAACATGGAGGTGTCCAATACAACCTCGAGGCATAATCTATTTTTAAAAAAATAAATATCACCTGTATTTAAAAATATATAGTTACATACAATAGGGTTAATCTGATATTCCGAGCCCTAATCAGTGAAACTTTTCATGTTTTCATGAGTGTTTAATATTTAGAACTGAAAATGCTCATGTTTAAACACAATAATCTAAAGAACAAGTATAAATAAACTGTGATTTTTTTTTATTGAATTGAAACATATTAATGATATCAATTCTTTAATATGTGTTTGTTTGCTGTTTAATTTAGAACAGGTTTCATGATCAAATTTCTACGATCAGAGTCAATTTTCAACGGACTGGGGTCTTTATTCAACACATTTGTCTAAGAATTCAACATTGAAAATTGACCGCCTGGTCAATTTTAAACCTGAGACATAATTCCTCGTTTCACCTGTCGCCCACTCAAGTAACTTGTATATTTTCTCGTAAATAGTTTCGCATAAAACGAGACTGCTGCACTGTTGACGGATGGAAAAGAGGCGATCCCCACTGTTTAAAATTTTATGCCTGATGTCCTTAGGACTAACTGCCTATTACGTAAGTTATCAAAGTTCTGGCGTCTGGTCTATGCTGCTGTAAAATACCTCTTACTGAAACGTTCCTACCGTGTAAATTGTAGATATGAACTTATTTTACATTTTCAACTGTCTTTGTCTGTGATAACATTACGAATCAATTTCGAACCCTATAACCCAATAACTTTATAAAACATGAGTGACACAAAATTGGCGTGTCTTATAGCATAACGGAAAAAAAGGTATTGGCAGTTGCAGTGCCAGGGTGTAAAAGATGAGGTACATGCGATTACATTGTATTATCTTAAATGAAAGGATCTTGGAAATGGAAGGTTTAATTTTTTATAACCTTTGGTTTGGATATTAAAAGAAACGACAACGTTGGTCCTGTAAAACCATGTTTAACTGCACACGCATCTCAAGCTATAATTTTATTTTTCACTATAAAAACACACTCCTTTCTTATAATATTATTTAGAAAAAAAAATGACGCCTATGTATTAACACTATTAATAGCGCGTATACTAGTAATATGACATTCGTATTTCCTAAAAAGTTTCATATAATTGGCGAAAAAAGACAGAACGCGAAATCATGAAAATTTAATTCGTGATAATCTGAAATGATTTAACTGCAACATTGGTTTTTTTTTTAATTTAATCGTTATTACATTGTATCTTGTACCCTGTTACAGACATGGGGCGATTTTCGTATTTCCATCCAGTGAAAACTGCGATTTCTACAAGAAACAGTTCCTTCTATAACACAAAGCATAACAAACACGTAGAAAATACGGTTGACGATGTCGTCACCAATCCTTCGAGGAACCAATCGGATGTCCAGCGATCCAGACACCTGCCCTCAAACCTGACTATAGTAACGGCCTACTGGAATCTTGGAACGTTCCGGAAAGGCTCCTGAAACATGCATTTCTCAACAAAGACGTACTTCAAATGGGCGACCGTATTCAAGTATCTGTTGAATCAACTGGTGGTGTATACAGATTCAGAGGAGTTCAAAGAGTTGATGGAAAGGCTGCGATCTGACCGTGTCAACAACACCATGATTTACCTGACAAATCGGACTGACTTCTGGCCCTTCAGACTCCTTAATGACGTCAGATCTGTCTATAACGTTCCAGGTTATCCCAAAAACCACCCGAATAGAGTGGTTCCAGAATACACCACGACTCAACATTCCAAATACGCGGTGGTGGCCGACACCGTGCGTAAGCAAGTTTTCCAAAATCCCTACTACGCTTGGCTCGATATTAATTGGATATTTTCGAGACGAAGTTGATAAAAATGTGCAATTCGAGTAAGAAATTCCACGTCTCTTTAAAAGATTTTATCCGTAGGTTTTTAAAACATGAACAAAAGATGCTTTTTATTTACATTAATATTTTTTTATTAAAAAATTTGAAACATCTTGTTGACATTACTGGTTATGGTATATTAGATATTTATACTATGCATTTATTCACATCTAATTTTAAACTTTACAGTGCGTTACTTGCAACCAAAATAGATTTTTTACTTTTTCGAAAAAAATACCAAAAAATTCATATAAAAAAAATAAGGGCATATATCCTTCTTTGAACAACGCAATCTTGCTTCAGAAACGATACTCTAACGATCCATAAAATAAAATTTTGGTGTACTGAATTAGAGTTATTTCACGTATTTTTTTTGATGAACAGAATATGATATAGCAATTTTTTTCAATGAAAATTTACACATATTTGTTTTATCGTTTCTGGGTTTATCCATGCAAATGTGGTATTTTGGAAACATAAACTAAAGAGCCTTCCGTGAATGTAATGCGCATGCGCAAGATTGTAAAATCCAAAAAAATCCAGATGATTTCCGGATTTTTTAAAGGAATTTTCGTTGATTATTAATTAGCGAAGCTTGATTGAGAAAAAAACAACAAATTGATTATCTTCAAGTACAAATAATGTTTAAAATATATAAAACAAAAGACAGTATTCTTTCGATTACTTGGTATTAAAGTCCAAAAATTCGAGTCTATTATTTTAATATAGTAGTATAGAAGTTCCCTATTAACGTATGCATATTCACGGATAATGTTATTACTAAAACCGATTTGGTTTGACTTTTCCGATCGCGTCGCGTTCAACTTTTTCAGCTACGTCATACATAAACAATACCCGCACCTTAACCACAGTTTTTTTATTGGTGGATTCAGCTTACCGCTGATTGCCTGCTGGTTAACTAAGACTAAATATTATGCACGGACAGAACAACAACATATCAGAGAATGAAAAATTCACATGGGTACTCGTGACTGTCGAAATTATTTTTCGAAAGTGTACACTTGTGATAAAACAATACATACGGTACATAACATATATAGCTGTAGCTCTGTGTATAAATTTTGGGTTAGAAAATATAAAGCTACAGTGCATACAATACTTACATGTACAAAAAAACTTTACGGCAATTTGCTGCGTATAAAAATAACACTATTTTTTAAAAATATTTACATCATACCATACCACATTTTGTGCAAATAATCCATTTAAATAATTCTTCATTTAGTTTACTACTGTTAATAATTGTAGCTTTACCCGCCCCAAACTTTCTCCTATCAAACAACCTTTAACCGTACTCGGAAAGCGGATCAAGAACTTTATGTTCTTATTCACCAGTTCAACCGAACATAAATTATTTATAAAATAAAACACAAACACATAATTTATAGGATAAGCTCGCATGTGCGAATGCAACAGACTTTAATAATCGTATAATTTAAAGTATAGTACAAAGTAAACGGCTCTCAGTCTCTTTACTTTCATAAACAAGTACAAGCATACTCATTCTACAAAAGAAGAAAAAATCATGTAGAAACAAAAAACTGACAGAAATTCAATGTTATCATTTGGGAGGGGTGGGTGGGGATAGTCTGTTGCAAAGTGGCATCGAACTTCGAATAACTTAAAAAACCCCGAATTCTACTTTATATGTGTACAATTCATGCGTAGCACGGAATAATTCACCCTATTCACCCGTAAACACCCGTAAACAGCCAATCGATATGTAATATCGACACGCCCACTTAATTCAAAACAAACACACGTGTTTTCAGTAACTTTTATAAATATATTTATGTTCTTATTCACCAGTTCAACCGAACACAAATTATTTATAAAATAAAACACAAACACATAATTTATAGGATAAACTCGCATGCGCGAATGCAACAGACTTCGACAATAAAGAAAGCAAAAAATTGTCAATGATATAAACAACCCACCCCTATATCCCAATATGTTTAGTTACAATTAAATGTTGCTCTAAATTTTCTTTAACATAGCCATCTTTAGCTGATTCTGAACGCCAGCGACCGTGTTTTTTGAACAGCCTATCACAAATACCAGCATTTGCCGCTGCAGTAGCGCCGCCGGCTCGAAGACTATGTAATCCGAACTGACGTTTATCCAGTCCGATAGATTCAAGTGTAGACAAAAGAATTTCTCTAGCTCTTGTATAAGACAAACTTTTGTGACCCTTCAGAATATATGATTGAGAGCTTTTACAAAAACAAACAGATCTGAATATGAACTCATCTGAACATTCACTAATATTAGCTTTTTCCAAATACCTCTTTGTGATCATAATGGGACATGTAATCTGCCCAGTACCGGAAATGTAAACAGTAGTACCTTTCTTGTATCGATCAGTTTTACTTTTCTGAACATTAAGAGTCAAATAATCATCAAAAATCTGAATGTCTGACCTTCTAAGATTAACAAGCTCTGAAAACCTTAAAAATCCGGAAAAACTAAGAACGCACATACAGGCAATTCTAAGATCAAGTAAATTACAGCTGTTGTTACCATACAATAGACAAATATTTTTAAGAATGTCTGGAGAAATAGGTTCCTTTTTGTTTCTCCCTCGGTGTCCAATAGATCTGTGGCATCCTTCCCTTGTTGAAATAGGAAGGAATGAAGTACAAGGATCGGGAAATCCACACAATTTATGTGGCCAACTTATAGCATAAAAAGCTTCATCTATTGTAGCTACTGAGTTACATGTATCGCTGAGATGAATCAAATATAGGGAAACGTTATAGTCTGAGGCTGGTAGTGAAGAGATGTTATAACGTGAACACCATTTACAGAATCTATTGAATGCTCCGCTGTACTTTGTGCGTGTATTCTCAGCTTTTGATTTTAAACAAGTTTCCGGAAGTCTGCTAGCCAATGGCTCTAAAGAAGGTTCCGCGCACGCCCAGGAAGTAGTCCATTTTCCTTGATTAAAGATATCTGAAAAACTTGAAGATAAAACCAATCAAATAAGATAGCTTCAATTATAATCGTCAGGTCTCTACATCCCATTTTTCATTCAAATCGCTGAATAAATTGAACAGTACTAGTCCGTTTTTAACTGTGTACTTAGTTTTCCGTAACATCTACAGTATAATAACGATGTAATCGGATATATAAAAAAAGAAAAGAATGATCAACTGTGTAATCATAATTTTACAAGACAATTACAAATCTTAAATAGTTCATCTGTACATAAACAAACCCAGACCGTGCCAGCTTTATCAAGAATATAAATAATCTTGAAAGGGCCATGTCTGAATACATACTAGACCATGCCATCTTCATCAAGATACATATCTTGAAAAGGCCATGTCTAAATACAAAAATACTAGACCATGTCAGCTTCATCAAGACACAAGTCTTGAAAGGACCATATCAGCAATCACAATGATAAATAATACAGTTTCTTCACAGCATCAGATGTAAAACAATCATAATAGACCGCGCCTGCTTCTTCAAGATAGACATCTTGAAAGGGCCTCGTCTACAACTGCTCAGCGCAAAGCCTTATTGCCAAAACTTTAGAGTTGAAATTATCTGAACCGAATAAACCATTTTTATTATTAACTCCATGACAAAACACGTTTTGGTATGGCGCAAATTCTAATACATCAGTAACATACTCTCTACATTTCATTTCTGCATCGAACAGCAGTGTCCAAAAAGGAGCGGAAGGCCACTTCGGCACAATAAGAGTTCCAATAGCTCTGCAGTGTAATATATGCTTGATCACTTTGCTAACTAAATTAATTGGAGGAACTAACCAATTATTTTCAAAATGCCAAGACTGTGAAAATGCATCGACAGCTTCAGAATTTGGATACCAAAACAATGAATTAAATCTCTGTAATTTAGCATTTTGAGCGTTAGCAAATCGATCCACTGTATGTGGACCCCACATGCCGTCTATAAATTTAAAAAAACTCATCAGTAGTTTGCCAATCATCAAAATCAATAACATTTGATAAATAATCAGCTTTTGTATTGTCCTCTCTAGGAATCCAAACTATGCTTAATGAAATAGCAAATTCGACACACTTCGAGAATATATTAAAAGCTAAACTCTGTAAATGCGGCTTTGTGCTACCTTTTTGAACAATTGTGACACAGTTTTGGTTATCTGTGTGCCATCGTCCTGCTTTTCCTGATAAAGAAGCTGCAGAGTAATTTAATGCTAAATCAATCGCTTTTAACTCTCTCCACGTAGAACTCATCAATGACTCAGATTCTGACCATGTATGGTGTACGATTTTTTCGTCTACTTCAACCGTATATGCTCCTGCTGCAACATTGCTAGCATCTGAAAACACTAACACAGAAGGCAAAGATTCTGCAATTAAACGTTTATAGTTCATTTTTACCAAGTTATTTGTCCAGAATTCTAACTCTGTTTTCACCAAATCTGGAAATGCAAGATTTATTACATAATCCCAATGACCACGGCTCTCTACAGCTAAATATATATTTCTCGTCATTAAGCTTCAAACACAACCATAAACAGGCGATAATGAAATAATCTGTCCGGCAAACTTTGCTAGTTCTCGAGCTGTAAAATTAGGAAAAGAATTAATCAGGAAATTCAAAGTCGACTGAACTTCTTCTACTCTTCTGTTCGGAATGAATAAAGAATAACTCTTTGAGTCCCACAGCAAACCAAGCCACTCTATGGACTGCACGGGCTGAAAATTTGACTTTTCTATATTTATCAATAACCCAGCTTGCATTAGAGAATTGTGAACAAAGTTTGAAGCTTTCCGTGTGATTTCATAATTTTTACCGAACCCCAGCCCATCGTCTAGATATAAAACAATATCTATGCCGTGGGTTCTCCAGTGTTTAACCAATGGCCTTAAGCATTTTGTAAAAATATACGGAGCTGAAGTCAAGCCAAAAACTAAAACGTTGAAACAATAATACTGACCCTTCCAATAAAAAGCAAAATAAGTAAGTTGTTTTCTGCAAATATCGATGTGATGCATGGTAACCAGATTTTAAGTCAAATTTGAATAAAAAACAATCTTTGTTGAAAAAATTTAAAGCAACATTCCAGTCTTCAAACTTAACTTTTTTCTCATCTACAAATTTGTTTAATTCACTCAAATCTAATATTAGTCTCTTTTTACCTGAACCTTTGTTATGTGCAACACTGAGTGGACTGACAACAAAAGGCTGAAAAGGAACTTTTTCTATACAACCGCTTTCCAAAAGATCTTTTATAGATTGTTCTACAAATTCAACATTGTCAAGAGCAGATTTGTTGTTCTTGAAATTCATAGGAGGAGGAGGTCTCTGAAAAGGAACAACGTATCCATTTTTTATAATATCAATTACGAACTCGCTAGCTCCAATACTCTGCCAATACTGGACATTTTTCGCCAGACTGCCTTTGACGCCTTTGCTGCAAACAGAGCTATTTTCAAAGTAAGCAATATGCTTCAAAAACAAGTTTATTTGATTATCCAAAAGCGATTGATTTTGATCAACATACTTCTCTACAGATCTATTTGTTAACGCCAACACTGGAGGCGCTGGACTGGACTGAAGGCGCTGTGCACTGGGATTTCCAGTGTCCGTATTTTCGGCAATTGTAGCAGATATCGTATAGCGAGGGTTGTCTACGTTGCTTTGTGTAGGGACGAAAGGAACGCTGAAAGGACGTATGAGCAGGACTGCGATCGTCAGAAGGAGTAGAGACAGTTGCAGAGGGTTTCTTGTAAGGACGATAGCGCCGTCTCTCTCTGAGCGTGCGGAGTGCACGGTTTTCAGCTTGTCGCATGCGCTTCTCATCGTCCGAGTCAGAGGCGAGGTCGTCACTTTCATATTCCCGCACTGTTGTTCAAACGGCCGGAGACTTGTCAGCAATGCGAATGAGTTTGTTTCTCCTAGACAACTTTGTTATGATAGAAGAAACAATACTGGCCGATGACGAATCTTTAACAGATAAACGTTTCAGTGGAAAGCTGGTCCTTCAGGTTCTCAAGTTTGGAATCCAAATAGGATTTGAACAGGTTAAATGTGTCAGCAATATCCGACGTGGCCTCTGGTCTGCTGGGCGCTGTATTTGAAATTCCTGGTGCCGTAAGAGTGGAGGGCTCATCAAGAATAGAGTCGTCCATAGGCTGGTCTCTAATTTCAGCTAGGAAATCTGTAGTCTGCCTCGACGCCATAGAGTTAGATTCTCGTAGTCTGTTGCAAAGTGGCATCGAACTTCGAATAACTTAAAAAAACCCGAATTCTACTTTACATGTGTACAATTCATGCGTAGCACGGAATAATTCACCCTATTCACCCGTAAACACCCGTAAACAGCCAATCGATATGTAATATCGACACGCCCACTTAATTCAAAACAAACACACGTGTTTTCAGTAACTTTTATAAATATATGTTTTTTTTATGTATGTAAACAAACCAGTGTTCATGTATGGAGCGGGTGATCCGGGGTTCAGAGAAATCTGCAGTAAATGGTTTGTGGATATCTTAGTATATATATTTACACCGAAAGTGATAGGGCAACAGAAGAGAAACGAATCGGACACTTGCCTAATGAAGACGCACATGTACAAACCTCCTTGCACTCTCCACTTCCGTCTCGTTCTTTCACACCATCGTTCAATACTTTTATTGACTGTCGATTGCCGATCGAAAGGTGTAGAAATCGAGGAATTCATACCTATCACTTTGACTGGCAAGTTAGTAGGTAATACATTTACGGTATTTACATGAAATGAACGCTTAGCACATGCAACTTTTAAACATTATATTTTTTATAACGCCGTACTCTGGACCGTAGCTTGGGGCTATGGTTTAACGCCCGTTTACACACACACACACACACACACACACACAGAGAGAGAGAGAGAGAGAGAGAGAGAGAGAGAGAGAGAGAGAGAGAGAGAGAGAGAGTTTAGCACAGAATTTAAACATACGGGATAGTCGATTTTGAATGAATAATATTGGGGGGAAATAAACTGTTCTGAGAAATCCTTCAGCTCTGGCATTGCATAAGCGTATACTGATAACTCGGCCTAAAAATAGGAGTTAACCAATCATATAGTTTTCACACCGGCGGCGTGTATAATTTATGCATGACGTAGCTGACAGAAATGATCGTGACGCTATAGGAAAAGTCAAACCAAATCGGTTTTGATAATATATAGTAATCATTCTGGTTATTGTGGTATCATGTTGAAGTTGGACATCAGTTGTATTTATTTTATTGGTGATTTATGAAATCAAAATTATTTTATATTAAATGCAAATTGATGACTTCCTTCCTAAAATTAATTATATATAATTATACCATCCCTGACATTAACACTTTTAATTATTTAGTAGATACGATTACGATTCTCGGTTACAAAAGTAGTTTGTAGTTCAACCCACATGTTATTGTACGTGACCTTGCTTTTGACCTTGTTATTGACCTTGCTTTTTTGCCATTCTTATTCCCTTTAGAGATAATCATTTCTCCTCATGTATATCTGTATTTAATTGTTTATTCTATTTCTCCATATCGTGATTTTCCCTGATTCATAATATATAAGCATGATTCTATAGTTGTTTCTCTTTTTTCCATAGAAGGTGCTATCATCGATATAATCAAAGTAGTAAAGATCATCAGCGTTGATTATTAGATTTTTATGAAAAATTTGGACAACTTTGGTTTCAATTATACAAATAAGATGAATAAATAAAATGAGCTAATTATTTTCTTGAATGCGCGATTTTAGTTTTGATGGAGAGAACTTTCCAGAAAGGGGTAATCAAGAACACTTGTAAACGTTATGGCAAAAAGCCTAGGAAAAGTTCATCATGAGTCGAGCAGATGCCTTGGATTTAAAAACTTTGCTTTAAATATACAAAATATACATGCACTCGCATTTATTTATTACATACATTTTTAGATCACTGACAGATTAGTATTAAACCTTGAATGTGTTATCACTACGTCTATAGGAATAAATGAAGTACGCGTAAAACAGGGACGTTGCTTCAGGTAAAATTGACCACCCCCCCTTTTTTTTAAACAAGCTATTAGGAATTCGAATTTGGGACAGTGTTTAAAATTATGGTGAAAGTTAACCAAAAGGACAAAAGTTTGAAAAATAGTTACCACGCACTTTATACCTTCTACGTTTTGAAATAAAAATCCTAACACATGTATATGCGATTAATTGTTGACAATAGATATTGCAAAATATGAAATTATTTCCAGATGCAAGAAGAAACTACGAAATTAAGTCATATAGAGCCCGAAAAGTTGGTAAATTACCAGTCAGCTGACAGTGCGTCCCCTTCAGTGAAAAATTCACATTTATAAATTCTTACAGTAAATTTACTAAAAAAATGCATCCCCCACCCGGAAATATGTTTGGACTTCAAAGAAAAAAAAATTAGACTACATGCATGTATAATCAATTTCAGTTTAGACGTTTTACATCCCTGTCTGCTTCTATCCAGCCAGTTTTTTAGCTCACCTGAGCTGAAAGCTCAAGTGAGCTTTTCTGATCACCTTTTGTCCGTCGTCCGTCTGTCCGTCTGTCCGTCTGTCTGTCCGTCCGTCTGTCCGTCCGTCTGTAAACTTTTTACATTTTGAACTTCTTCTCTAAAACCGCTTATCCAATTTCAACCAAATTTGGCACAAAGCATCCTTATGGGAGGGCGAATATAAATTGCAGAAATAAAAGTCCGATCTGTAGTCAAAGCGGAGAAAACCTTGAAACTGTAGAAAAAGGGGGGTGCATTTTTAAAAATCTTCTTCTCCATAACTACTGATTCCAATTCAACGTAGTTTAGCATAAATTATCCTTATGGGAAGGAAAATATAAATTGCAAAAATTAAGGAATAATTCTGTTTCAAATCTGAGTTATTACGAAAATAACAAGAGGCCCATGGGCCACATCGCTCACCTGAGGAACAATAGGTATGATAAAATCAGCTTAATGAAGTCATAATACAAACAATCTGGACAATGTACAATAATACATGTAGATCCTGTATAAATAAATCCATTTTCCCCGCTGGATATTCTTATGTTTATAATCATTAGTCCCTTTTCTAACAGGATGATTTTATAGTCATATCACATGTTGAGTATTGCAGTCCTCAAAAAGATCCTTTACAATTGTTTATATATGGGATATTAAGCTACATCAATCTCTAAACCTTCTTGTGAGGCCGAAGAATTGTCCTGGAGCAAAAGTCTTAACAATTATAAAGAATCATCTGGCTGATTAGTTTCTGAGAAGAAGATTTTAAAAGATTTACTCTATATATTCCTATGTAAAACTTTAACAACCCCCCCCACCCCCCAAAATGTGGCCTCACCCTACCCCCAGGGATCATGTTTTCACAACTGTGAATCTACACTACCTGAGGATACTTCCACACAAGTTTCAGCTTTCCTGGAAGATTAGTTTCTGAGAAGATGTTTAAATATTTACTCTATAAATTCCTATGTAAAACTTCGACCCCCCATTGTTCGGCACCCTACCCTCAGGGATCATGATTTTCACAACTTTGAATCTACACTATCTGAGGATGCTTCCACACAAGTGTCAGCTTTCCTGGCTGATTAGTTTCTGAGAAGAAGATTTTCAAAGATTTACTCTATATATTCCTATATAAAACTTCAACCCCCCCCCCATTGTGGCCCCACCCTACCCCTGGGGGTCATGATTTTCACAACTTTGAATCTACACTACCTGAGGATGCTTCCACACAAGTGTCAGCTTTCCTGGCTGATTAGTTTCTGAGAAGAAGATTTTCAAAGATTTACTCTATATATTCCTATGTAAAACTTCAACCCCCCCCATTGTGGCCCCACCCTACCCCTGGGGGTCATGATTTTCACAACTTTGAATCTACACTACCTGAGGATGCTTCCAAACAAGTGTCAGCTTTCCTGGCTGATTAGTTTCTGAGAAGAAGATTTTTAAAGATTTACTATTTATTCCAATGTAAAACTTTAACACCCCCCCCCCCCCCATTTTGGCCCCACCCTACCCCCAGGGATCATGATTTTCACAACTTTGAATCTACACTGCCTGAGGATACTTCCACACAAGTTTCAGCTTTCCTGGCTGATTAGTTTCTGAGAAGAAGAATTTTAAAGATTTACTCTATATATTCCTATGTAAAACTTCGACCCTCCATTGTGCCCCACCCTACCCCCAGGGATCATGATTTACACAACTTTGAATCTGCACTACCTGAGGATGCTTCCGCACAAGTGTCAGCTTTCCTGGCTGATTAGTTTCTGAGAAGAAGATTTTAAAGATTTACTCTATATATAAATTCCTATGTAAAACTTTGACCCCCCCATTGTGGCCCCACCCTACCCCTGGGGGTCATGATTTTCACAACTTTGAATCTACACTATCTGAGGATGCTTCCACACAAGTGTCAGCTTTCCTGGCTGATTAGTTTCTGAGAAGAAGATTTTTAAAGATTTACTCTATATATTCCTATGTCAAACTTCGACAACCCCATTGTGGCCACACCCAACCCCAGGGGGTCATGATTTTCACAACTTTGAATCTACACTACCTGAGGATACTTCCACACAAGTTTCAGCTTTCCTGGCTGATTAGTTTCTGAGAAGAAGATTTTTAAAGATTTACTCTATATATTCCTATGTAAAACTTCGACCCCCCATTGTGGCCCCACCCAACCCCTGGGGGTCATGATTTTCACAACTTTGAATCTACACTACCTGAGGATGCTTCCACACAAGTGTCAGCTTTCCTGGCTGATTAGTTTCTGAGAAGAAGATTTTTAAAGATTTACTCTATATATTCCTATGTAAAACTTTGACCACCCCATTGTGGCCCAACCCAACCCCAGGGGGTCATGATTTTCACAACTTTGAATCTGCACTACCTGAGGATGCTTCCACACAAGTGTCAGCTTTCCTGGCTGATTAGTTTCTGAGAAGAAGATTTTTAAAGAATTACTCTATATATTCCTATGTAAAACTTTGACCCCCCATTGTGGCCCCACCCTACCCCCGGGGGTCATGAATTTCACAACTTTTATTCTACACTACCTGAGGATGCTTCCACACAAGTTTCAGCTTTCCTGGCTTTCTGGTTCTTGAGAAGAAGATTTTTGAAAATTTCTCGAAATTTTTAATTAATTTCTAATTATCTCCCCTTGAAAACGAGTGTGACCCTTAATTTTCACAACTTTGAATCCCCTTTGCCTAAGGATGATTTGTGCCAAGTTTGGTTGAAATTGGCCCAGTAGTTCTTGAGAAGATGTTGAAAATGTGAAAAGTTTACGGACAGACAGACAGACGGACAGACGGACGGACAGACAGACGGACGACAGACAAAATGTGATCAGAATAGCTCACTTGAGCTTTCAGCTCAGGTGAGCTAATAATAAAGGAAAGGCGTTTTTCAATCAGTTTAATAGCTTCGGGATCGGCATCCGGTAAAATGGGTAGACAACACTTGGCCTGGGCAAAACAAAAGATTGGCAGTTATTAATCTGCCAATCTCATTAAAATTTCAGGATATTTGATGGACCGGTATATTTGTATTTGCTGTAAATATTTCTGCATAATAATGCGTATTTGGAATTGACGATAGACGATCTGCCCCGGCTTTTATTTTGCCACGGCCCGGGTTTGCATACCCATTTTACCAAGACTCGTATTCCATACTTCTAAAACGAGGTTCTTTGTTTAAAGATGCCATGACATTATACGAAAAAGGGTCGATCTGACTATGATGAATTTGCTTGTTGTGCAACAGTTGGCGAATGAAGGGAAATTTTTGAAACATGTAAAATATATTGGTGCCGATTTTGTGAAGTAAATTGAGGCTAAATATTTTAATGCGTTGACAGTTTTTACACATGACGTTGGTGTTAGCTTGTTCTGATTTTCGTTTCGTTTTCATTATTTAGGCTTTGTAACCTGGGAACTATCGTCTGTATTTCGTGATTTTTACGTATCAAATCAAACAGAGACTTCGGTAAATCAAACAGTTAACTGTTTACCTGCGCAAATTAAGCAAAATCTGATGTATCGAAAGAGTACTGAAATACAATTCATTCTATCGGTAACTCGGCATTATCTTTTGCGTAATGGTAGATTAATTCAATAGCTTTTGTTGAGATGCTCGGCATTTTCTCGAGTTTATTCAGTTTAAATAGAGTTTGATATCGCTGTCGGAAATATGTAGGTATGTACATGTATATATATGATTCATTTCCAAGAAATAAATCGTGTTCTTTATTTGTTATAGTGCATGTTTCTTGTGTTTATACTCTGTCCCAAGATATGTTGGATTCACGTTTGGCTTAATTGTTTGATATTTATAAATACCTCAGGATTCAAATGATGTTCATTCAAAAGTATAAAAAAAATTCCAAGATTTCTCAGTCAAAACGCCCTTGTTAGCTTATCAGGTTTCAATACAATGCTAAAAAATGTGATGTCTACGGAGATTTTGCATTGCAGCAAGCCCGGATGATAACGTTGAAATATTGCGCGATGTATTCCGAGTGTATTCCGAATGGAGAAAAGATGTAAACATTCCCCATTGTAAATCTCCGTAAGGAATCTGTTTTTGTTCCTGTGAATTTTTCCGAGTAAAAGATGATAATGTGTCAATGATATTATCTTGGAAAATATCCCTTTCAACTATTTCAATTGCACTTCTTTCACAGGTAAGTGTATTTTTATCAAAAATCGTCCAAATGTGCAGCATAAATATCTTGGGACAGACTTTAATTGTTTACAATTTCTATTTACTAGCCATATTTGAGTGTTAAGCTTCGAATTATAAGCAAGATACAGAGATTTGCTCAAAATTCTATGTTTGTACACAGATCTTAAAAACTAAAGATTAAAAAAGTAAAAAAAAAAATGTCAACATTTATTAAGAAAATTTTCAAAGTCTGTTCTTCCAGAAACCAACTTTAACAACTTATTGTATTGTAAACTTAACCTTTTTTCGTCATTATTACTCCTAATGTACATGTGATCCTTGACTGTGTTTGTGTACATTTGTATAAGCTGATTTTGAACCTCAAATACCAGTGAACAGGTCTTGAGTGAATAAAAGAATTGAAAATCTTAGGCCCTTCTTTTTTTTTCTATTTTAAATGCTGAATAGGAAATACCAAGTTAAAAATCTTAAGCTGAATGTAACAAACTCATGTGAACAAAATATGACTCAAACCTAGGCGAACTGCGAGCTCTGTATCGTGCTTATAATTCTACGATTGACGCTGAAATTTTGGTAGAATATTAGAAATTCTATATGAATAAGAGTATGTTAAATACTTGTACAAACAAAATAAAGAATGATATTCTGTATAAACCTACTCTCTGGGGCCCCCTCTTTATACAATAAATAATGTGAAATCTACATCAATTTTGATAGTTTTTCAGACACGGGTAAATAAAAACGACATCTTTCAAACAGTTTATAGTTCTGACACATTTCTGTTGCGGGGATAAAGTAATTATCGCTATTCCTAAGAAAATATCACAGCGAAAAATTATCCTGGTTTGTACGCGAAGTAAATAACAGTCATTTAATTGTAATGGAGAAGACAAATAAAATTTTTGAATGTTTTTTATTTGAGGAATTGAGCACATTGAGGTACAATTTTCTTCTTCACATCTATACATGTAGGATTTTAAGAATAAAAAACAATAACTATTATATTTTTTTAAAAAAAATACAATAACTAGTAAGTAGTTGATGAAAAAAAATGTACCTATATGCTTTCATATATTTTGATTGATTTACAAAGTGTGGGGGGGGGGGGGGGGAGGGAGGAGGGGGGGGGGGGGGCAGAACGAAAATATAGGGAATTGGAAGTTAACAACTTAACAGTGTACTCCTACCAAATGTTTAGTTTTATATCTTGCGTAGGATTTTCTTATTCTGGTAAAAATAGTATTTCATGAAGGTACAACGTCAAAGATTAGGTGTATGCAAAAATAAGTGTAAAATTCGAATACTTTACAATATTTATTTTTTGTTATTCTACCGAGGGACTATACGGCACAATATCTTTTGAACGCCCATTGTTGCTCAGGTGAGCGATGTGGCCCCATGGGCCTCTTGTTTAATTTTAAATCTATAAAATACAGTACTGTAGGTTAAGATAATGCAATAAAGTAAATAAACCTCGGACTCAGTATATACAAAAAAATCTGGTTTAATTTTAAGAAATAAACAGCAATTTAAAAAGTTCTTCGGGATATGAAGTTGGTTTGTCACGTAATCAAATCTTTGAAGTCCGAAGCGCTTCTCAGTAGATTTGATAACGTACCAACCAACTTCATATCCCGGTGATCTTATTACTTACATGTGTAATTTCCAGCGCTTGCACGGAATATTACATAGTGGCGGCTACTTTTTACATGTATATTAAAAAATATGATTCAACCAAAGTTTTAAAAAGTACTTTAAGAATGATTATGTGTAATGCAGTACAATAGCTTTATTTCCAGTATTTCAAGATTTTTGAAATGTGTGTCATTGAAGAGAAATGTTGTGACAAGTAGATGTTGTCCCTCTCTACTTTTTATATGTATTTTGTTGAATAAAAATGTACAAAAGTAGTTTATAATTTTATTAACAAAAGCAATATACATGTAGTTTTATTTTCAAGTGGAATTATCAATTTTAGGCATCTTATTTGTTTAAATAATTTTATTTCAAACCTTACATTCAACAAATTCTACTTACAAACTGGAATCGAGTGAGTCTTGGAGTTATCCATTCAATAATATTGAAAGCGCTATCTTTATTAGTTTGCTTTACGTAAAGTGATTCAACTTTTTGTACTAGACCTTGTATCTAAGTATACATTTGTAAACAATTTTGATTTGTACCTCCTGTACCACTGATGTATTTCGAGAAATATTATAAAGCAATGTTGCTTAACAAGTTCGTGAACGCATGTTGTTTCATTCTAAATATCGACGCCATTTTCGATTAAGTATTATAATATTTTTATATAAACTATAATAATGTACACATGTATGTTAAAAATTCTTTGTTTGGAGTTATCATTATACATGTATATACATTACCTAAAAAGGCCAAACGGCCCAGAATGACCGATACAGATGTTGAGTTATTTCTAAGTAAAGGATATAAGCCGAAAACTGTCCATTCTGTGACAGAAAGAAGTGATCGAGGCCCATAGAACACTAGTACAGAATGGACAGTTTGAAGCTAATATCGAACATAAAACATTACCATCTTTGTTTTAAGAATGGACGGTATCGGTAATTTTATCTTTGAACAATAAAGCTAGTTTTTGATAGAACTTTCTGTTGTTCACTTAATGGACAGTTTCGGGTATGTGCAAGGGGTTTATAAAGCTGTGCTGTGAAAATTTCATATTCATTCACTTTTCTACTAAGCAACACCGTCTCATTCTAGGGAGAGCATTTTTTTAAACAATATTTAAGGATGTAAACGAGATACTGCATATATTGAAACTGTTCTAAGTGATATTTTTTATATGGAGGGTGGGAACGCTGTGCCAAATTTTGATATGACTTACAAAATCATTTGATGAAATGATTAAGCCAAACAAGCATAGAATACATTGACCAGCTCAGATGCAGAAGTTTTTCCAGGGGTGTGGAGGAGGTTGACGGTCAATGTTCAGTTTTATGAATTTTTTCGGAGAAAATGTAGTCCGGATGATCGAGAATCAACTTTTAGATATGAGAAGAACATGATTTTCATTAATAACGTCATAGTCCTTGTTTTACCTGAGAATTTGTCGTATTCACCATTTGGCCAGAGGGTGCAACCGCACACTCCATAAGGAAATCGTCTCTGTCACTTGTAGATAGGTGATCTCGAAATATTACCCCAATGTGTTTTCCTTTTACCTCCGTCATTTGTAATTCTATGAGGCCGCGCTGTTCCAAGCCGTCAGCCGACTTCGCTTTCGCTTCGTTTTTATTGACATGTTTTGCCCTAATCATTTTTAAATATCATCAGATTCAGCTTGTTTAAAATGGCTTCAAATGACGTATTAAAATGACGACATTTTAGCTACAGATTATTATTATCGAAGATTATTATGAGCGTACATGCTGAAAAAAACAGTACATATTTATTTTAAAAAACTCAATTACATGTACGATGTTTAGACGATTCTTACACTGGGCAGTGCGCTGCGTTATTCCCGCTACCTTTTGATACAGTAAAAATTAAGTTAAATTTTAAAAGAAAAATTCAAAATTAATACAGTTTAATTCAGAAGTTTATGACAACATATAGGTATGAAATATGTAAATATATGAACCCATTTAAATTGACACCAAAAAAACTGCGATTGTCCAGGATCTTTTTTAGACAACCATCGTATATAGTATTTAACACCCCATCAAAATTAACCTTTCTATATTAATACTTTTTTGTCACGTGGTATAGATCCCTGCCAATCCGTTTTTAATCTGCATTTATGAACATAAAAAAGTATTCTTATAAGCGTAAGCATCATATTTCATTTGTAAAAAAAACTTAATACCAGTGCTGTACATGAACGCTGCTTCAAATAAAAAAAATAATTGTTCGTTCTTCACATTTTGAGGAAGAAAGCAATGCTTAACAGATTTCATTTGATTTTTCCCACTGTTTGAATAAACTTTTTCGTGAACATATATCCAATCAAACATAGGTTTGAAGTTATGAATGTTGTTTCATCGATTTTAGCATACTCTGGGATTCAGATGGTCTCCGTTTTCCTTGCAATAAATTATTTTTTTTGCAATATTGTTCCTTTTAACATTTGAACAATGATTTCATGTCCGTATTGAAGTGCAATATCTTTCGCAGTTCCTTTTATTGTACGTATATTGATATTGGCTCCGTTTTCGAGCAAAGTTCGTACAGTTTCCTCATGTCCGTTCTGACAAGCTACAAAGAGAGGGCTAAAACCCTCAAGTTTGCATAAATTGATATTTGCGCCGTTGGTCAGTAGAAGCTGTACAATTTTATTATATCCTTTCTGGCAAGCTCTTAAAAGAGGACTGGCTCCACCTTCGTCACAGATATTAATGTCTGCTTCGTTATCAAGTAAAAGTTGTACCAAGTTTTCGTTTCCATTTTCGCATGATATAAAGAGAGGAGTGGTTTTGTCTTTTCTACATAAATTGACATCTGCTTCATTATCAAGCAAAAGTTTAACCGTGCTAATATGGTCGTTTTGGCAAGCTATGTAGAGGGGACTAGCGCCATTATACTTGCACATGTTAACAGCTGCACCTTTGCTTAACAAAATTTGAACATCATTGTTATATCCTTTTTGACATGCTATGAATAATGGGTTAGCTCCAGAACTGGTACATAAATTAAGGTCAGCACCGTGGTCAACTAAAGATTGTACAGTGCTGAGATGTTCATTTTCGCAAGCAATGTAAAGAGGACTAACTTCGTCTTCGGCGGTGCTTGAATTAATGTCCGCCCCTTTTCTGAGTAAAATTTCCACCATACTGGTATGACCGTTTTGACAAGCTAAAAAGAGAGAACTAACACCGTCTCCCGCACATAAGTTGACGTCTGCTGCGTTATCTATCAACATTTGAACAGTTTGATCACGTCGTATTGAAGTTTCCATATTATATTTATTGTCTTGAGGATCGGTTTCGAATCGACTTGCAGCAAACATTAAGGGAGTCCAGCTTTTTTCATCCTTTGTTTTCACATTCACCTCAGCACCTAAATGAATCAACTCTTCCAGAATTTCAAAATTATAAAGCAATGCTGCAATATGAATTGGAAATAAGCCCCCAAACGTTTCTGTCAAAGAGTCTTTAATGTAATCATTCGGCAACAATTTAAAAAAATCTTTTGAGCCATTGCAACATACTGCAGATACAATACTAATTCCAATCAATTCAGTTTTTAATTGACGAAGAGCATGAAAACAATGTAAGGACAAATCAGTATGACAAAATGCCACCAGCGCACAGAGAGGCGAAATTTTTTTTTCCAAAGCCACGAGGCCAAGTTTCGACAATGTGTCATCTGTAATCGGCCAATACTGTTTATGATAGTCATACATACTCTTTTTGGTTTGAAGTAACCCTTGTAGCTTTTCTGGGTCTCTTTCGAATTCTTTTTGTAGTACTTTTATTAATCTTTTATCCCTTAAAGCAGGATGAAGTATAACTTCTATATAACATTCTTCGAAAAGGGCCTTAAAACATCTCTCTCCAAGTATGACTATATTCCTTATATCACTTAAATATATGGTAAACGGTCGATTCTGTTCAATCCCATTGTCTAAGGTTACTCGTCTAAGAAGGAACCTAATATCGGCATATTGTATTAATTTTGCTGGATAATCCTTTCCAAGAATAAAACATGTCACCTCCATAACAAAATCGTGATAAAACTCATAAGCGTCGCCGATTTTTTTGACAAACAATCCCTTTAGGAGGTCAAGATTGTCACCAATATCATAAGGTGGGGTATCCTGCGGTAATCCACACATGGTCAATGCACGTTTAAATTTGTCCTCATTCCTCACTGCATCATCACAGCAGAAGTTATTATTAAAAAGAACAAGGAGAACAAGGGCGCAGTACTTCCCTCTGTCCTTCTTTCTAAAACATCTTATTTGCTCTTCAACGACCTTTACGGGCTCTTTAAAAAATCTATATCCGTCACTTTGATATTTTATGTCAGAAGAAAAAAGTTTACACAATAACGGAAAATACGCTTCAATATTTAGAATTTCAGTAAAATCCTCCTTAGATAATTTGTCATTTGGCATATATTTGTTCCAAATGCTTCGTTTTTCTTCATTGGTTAATTTATACCTGCCATCTTCGATATCTACAATATTTGTTTTTTCCTGTAAAACTCCTTTCACTTTATCATCAAAAAGAATATAATTCCTACAGGAAATAAGCATTTTTCCCTGTTTTAAAAAGGTTGATATCGCTTGTACAGGTTCTTCCCAAAAAAGATAGGATGACTTATCGAATGTATCTTTTCCAATAGGATCGTTAAGTACTAATATAGTTGAGTTCAAATAACATTCTGGTTCTAAAATGTATTTTATCATTTCCCTCACATCTTTAAATGATTTCACAATCCAGCCCTGATCCTTGTACTTGAGTGCAATATGTTGAATAATAGCAGATTTTCCGGATCCGGAGTGTCCTGTCACAACCACCAGATTTTGGTTTTCTAATTTGCTCTCGACTTCTTTACATGCTCTTGTTGAAATGAAGAAGGTGTCGTCCTCTCTCCATTGATCAAGAACTGCATTTTCAAAGCGTAATACTGAAAAAAATAACATGTGCTGCTATAATAACGCCTGTTTAATGTATATCTATACTACTATATTAAAATAATAGACTCAAATTGTTGGTCTTTAATACCGAGACATCGGACGAATACTGTCTTTTGTTTTATATGTTTTAAACATCATTGATACTTGAAGATTACCAATTTGTTTTTATTTTTTCTCAGTTAAGCTTCGCTAATTAATAATCAACGAAATTCCTCAAAAAATCCCGGAAATCACCTGGAAGTTTTGGAATTTACAATCTTGCGCTTGCGCAATTCATTCACGCTTACGGGATCTTTAGTTTATGTTTCCACAATATCACGTCTGCATGAATAAACTCAGAAATGATAATACAAATACGGATAATTTTCATTGGACTTTTGCTATATATTCTGTTTATATATATTAATGATTTCTTATGAGAGAAAGTATAAAAAAAATATACATTTCAACTAAGTACTTACTTTTGTCTTCGTGATGACAAAAAAATTTGATTACATTCAAAAAAGTTACATTATATTTGTTAGGAGAGTGCACGCACGGGTCAAAGTCTAATGTAAGTTAAACTCAGAACCTTAAAATAACTGTTAGGGAAATGTCTCTATTTTATCATCCAAGTTATAAACAAGTATTTGCTGTTTTGACCCTGTAAACGGTTTAAATTTAATTTTACTTCTAAGGGACCTAGACACGATTTGAAATTAAAAACATTAATGTATAAAATGGTTAACTAGTGCATTTCCATTTAAATTTCCAAGGAAATGGGGAAAGGGTGGCGAGATCTAGGTGGTTTTTAAAATTGCCAACACAAACTATGCAAATCAGGTATCTATAGATATACCACATTTTTCTTTTATTGAACACAGATAGCCGTAATCAACGCCGCTCCAATAAATTGCTTTCATAAATTTTAATTAATATTTTTATTGAACCGGATTCAAAACTACGTGAATGTGTTCATCCGGTTATTTTATTAAAACTTTTTTTTAAAATAATAATAATTTTCAATAATTATATATATTGAAGGAATGAATTCAATATTTATTTGTGTTATACGATATAAAGTGCTTTGGGGCAGTTTACGCTTTATAAACCGCGAACCAGTTTATAATAAAGCGTAAACTAGATACTAATAAATGTACAGTTTATCATAAATGGCGGTAATTTAATAAGTCCCACCAAGGGTGTATCGTGTGTGCACATTATATGCATGTGCACATGCCACATGCAGTAATTAAATCGACAGAGCGGGTGCTAGCGAGCGCTTGCCAAAATTTGTGTTGCAGAGGCGTGTTCATCAGAACGAGCACTCGCTCTGCTGAAAACGCCGCTGGTGTGGCTCACTGGAGGAGTATGTTTTAACTGTTAAGTTAAACTGAATCTCCTGTTTATCTTATTCATTTTTTATACTCGAAATAATGTTCAGCTATAACGTTTACTTTAAACTACTGTATTATTTCTATTTGTCAGCGTGTTCAAATTGCATACTTTAAAGTTTGCAGCGTGTATTTGTCTTCAGTTAAAGTATAAGTAATAATGTTTACTTGGTACATGTTAATATGCATGGTTTCATTTTTAGCTCACCGAGACAAAGTCTGGGGTAGCTAATACTATACCATCGGCATCGGTGTTGGCGTCCGGACCTGCTAAAGGTCATGCATGTAAGATATTACCTGCCCTATCTGCTCTAAACTTGCATGGATCATTGTATCTTGACCTACTTATGGACTTGACAGTGAATGGGCCATGACTTTCAGATACTAGAGGTGGTTAAGGTTTTTGGAGCAGTGTAAGTTTTTACTGCAGGTGTCCTTTGATAGCAATTTCTAAGTTAATACTAGCCTTTACTTCACCAAACTTGCATGGATGGGGCATCTTATGATACTAATGCACTTGACAGGCTTGAATGCTGAATCTGAGCCACAGGTTTTGGATGCTGAATGAGGTTAATGTTTTATTTTAATGCTGGTTAAAGTTTTTGAAGCAGGTGCCCTGTACTCTGATGATTATATCATAGTTATTACTGGCCCTAACTTCGCTAGACTTGAATGGATGGTGCGTCTTATGGTACTTACATGTATGCACTTGACAGGCTTGAATGCGGAATCTAAGACATATGTTTTGGATACCGGATGATATTAAGGTTTTTGAGCTGATCAAAGTTTTTAGTGAAGGCGCCCTTTCAGTTTGATAGACAAATCTTCTAAGTTATTCAAGGTTCAATCTATATCAAATCAAAGTAGATGCATCATCTATTTTAATTTGATATAGATTGAACCTGGATGCATCATCTTGTGATTCTGATGCACTACATGGGCAGGATGCTGAGTCAGAGCCATAGGTTTTGAATGCTTGAGGAGGTTTATTTTCTAATAGATAATCGTACTAGTTTAAACTTTCATGGTTTATTTAACAATAATATGAATAAATTTCAGAGGTAGTTTCAGATACAGAGCCTGATCTTCATTACCAAGGATGCTAAAAAATCCTATCTTACTCAAACTTGCTTGTTAGATGTGTTTTTATTAAATGATATAGCATGGTTTTTATAATACATTTCATAATATAAATTTTATCATATTATAGACTTTAAAAGTATTAAATGATACAATTTCATATCATATATTGTTTTGCCTCGGAATAAAATGTCACGACGTCATTGGATGAATCGCGTCACGAGCTTGCCTTATAAATTTCTTTACACGACAGGCGTCAAAATTTATACGGCAACATGGCGGACGTAACGTTATTTGAGCTGAATTTTTACACAAATGTTCAACCATACCTTTAATTTTTAAGCCCCAAAATATTAAGAGTGACCCCACCCCTCTTTGCCTGTGACGTAATCAAACGATTCTACATTGGCATCCAGATTTGCACAGACGACTGACAAGGAAGTTTAAAAAATAAAGAATTAAGCTATGAATTTAATTGTTATATATTATATTTTGTTTGTTTACCTATCAAACTTTAGGTCCTCGAGAGAACAAAACACTTATTAGGTTTGTTACTGACTGTTTACAAAATTTGTGGGGTCGGTAACCGACCCCATAAATTTTTGTAAACCTAATAAGTAATAATATAACATTGTAAAAACAATTATATGATACAATTTACTATTGTAAAAACATTTTGTTTTTTATGATATGATAATTGACAATGTATCATATGATATTGTTATATAAACAATTGTATACGATATTGTATTATATTATATTGCATTATATGATATAATGTTGTAGCACATAAATATCACGTATTTCGCAATTCAGAATTGCTGCAGAATAATGAGTCTGTTTTAGCTTTTTAAAAACATTAACATTAATGTTGGATTTTTTTTTACTAATGTGAACTAATGATATGATACTTGGGTTTCAGAATATGTTTTTAAAATATCATTTGCCTATCAAATTACATTTTTATAAGCTTTTTAAAGCACCCATTCTATACATTAATTTCTATTAAAAAATCACTAAAATCAGTTTTTCTCTCTTACGAAAACCTCCACTTCAAGAGACAGATATACCACCTTTTCCAATGGCTAAAGTAGGACTTGATCTATCAGGACCATATCCAACATCCTTGTCGGGAAACAAGTACATAGTTTCTTTTATTGACATCTACTCTGGTTGGCCAGAGGCTTTTCCCGTTCCTGATAAGTCAGCTGACAACATAGTACATCTTATCTTAGAAGAAATATATCCAAGATATGGCTGTCCTCTTCAAATCCTCACAGACAACGGAACAGAAAATGTGAATAAGAAAGTGGAAGAAACTTTAAAAGAATTGAATATCAACCATATCAAAACATCTTATTACAGTCCTCAAGGTAATGGTAAAGTAGAACGATTTCATAGAACTCTACATGACGTGATGGCTAAGAAAACAACAGACAACGCTCAAACATGGGATATTCATCTTAATCAGACGTTGGCAGCCATTCGTTTCCATCCTAACGATTCGTCAAAGTTTTCTCCATATTACCTTATGTACAACAGAGATGTCGTATTACCTCTTGATACGTTGATGAAACCTCGAAGGAGATACGCGGGAGAAGATCAACACAAGATCGCTCTTCAAGAACAGCATAAAGCTTTCCTGCTAGTACATCGTAATATGAAGGAAGCCAAGAAGAAACAGAAAGCTCAGGCCGATAAGAGAAGCAAAGATGAAAATTTTCAGGTAGGTGACCCTGTCTACCTTAAGAACAACAGAAGACAAAATAAGTTAGATAAAAAGTGGCTACCGTATTATCGAATCATAGAGCAGAAAGGACCAGTTAGTTTCGTGGTGAGAGATCAATTGACTGGATTAACCACCAAATGCCATGCACGACAATTAAGACTGGCAGATATTTCGCACTGGCCCCTTTCACAAACTACTGAAGATGGTGGAAGAACTCTAAGAAAAACTAACTATGTGGTGCCACCGGAAGATGAATCGTCGTCAGAAAATGAAGACGAAGACATGCAACCAGAACCATTGGAAAGAGCTATACAGTCCAAACAATGGGAAAGAGAAGGATCTTCAGACGAAGAGGATATTCCCCTAGCAGAACTTCAAAGACGTATAAGAGCTAAGACGATCATGGATGATCAGCAGTATAAACACGAGAATGATCAGACCGTAGATTCAGAATCGGATGAGACCCATGAGTCAAATCAATGTGGTGAAAATAGTGGTCAAGACTATGAAATACCCTTAGATAACCCAAATGTACCCTTAGAAGAAAATATGGAAATAGATGAAATAGCCCCTAAAGTAGGTCTAGGCTTCAAACCAATCCCTACACCCCGTAAATCTAATAAACAAAAATTTAAAGAGGATTGTTTAGTTGTCTTAAAACAGTTAGTAATAGGGTAGATAAAGTATCCTTTATTTTCAGATGTCAGAATCTGAGTTATTGGAACTGAGATTGACGCCCCCTAGTGAACTTTATATCAAAATAAAGTTTGGAGGAGTCACATTGACAGCAACCTTGAACATATACAGCTACAGAGCCATACTCTGATATGGTTATGCTAATCATTAGAGGAGAAATCACCTCCGCGAGCGTTAGGAGGGAGGGGGTCACTCGAAACCGAATGTAGATGTAAATAATCTCGAATAAGCTTTGCTTTGTACATATATCATGCTTATTAATAATTAAAAAAAAAAAAAAAAATAGGGATATAGCAATTTAGCTTTTCTCTTGTTCATGGGTGGATGTTCCTGATGTCTTGCATTTCTTGCAGAAAATGGCAAGTGCAAGATCGGAACATCCATCAGGGAGAGAGGAAGAGGAAATGGAAAGCATTGACAACCTTGAGGAAAGAGCTATGAGGATCAACTCATTATATACCCCTGGGAACATTTACCCTGACCAGCTACCTTATCCTGTTATCGATCAAATTATGAAGTATCACCGTCTAGCAAACGCGGAATTGACCCCAAAGAAATATGTCAATGTAGAGTTAAGGCGATTTAACGTATATTCTAAGTACCTAAATAGGAGGTTAAGTCCGGAAACACTGAGACCTAGCTTTATTCGAAACCTAAAATTGATGATGAGAATTCTAAGGGATTGTGAACGCTTAGGACCTGAAGAATTAGAGTATCTGTCGGCAATGGTCCTAGATCTAGTTGATATGGGGAGTATTCAAAATGACGCAGCAGGGTTGAATATGCAGTTCAGAGATCTTAATGAACCACATTAAATGGGGAGCCTTATTAAACTTATGTACTAAATAAGGTAATAATTCATTTATTTTACAGAAATGGCCGAAAGTCAGAAAACTCCCAGGGAATTATTCACTGGAGAAGATATTTATCCAGATTTGCCCCCATTAATCTTGGATAAAATCATGACATACCATCGCTTGGCAAACGCGGAAATCGAACCAAAGAGAACAGTTTTGTTAGAGTTAAAGAGAATGGATGAATATGCTGATGCATTTTTTAGAAAATTTAGTCCAACTTTCATAACGAACATAAACAGGTTATTGAAAATTAAGAAAAAATTCTATGAAATTTATCATCTTTTTGATACTATTGGTCACGAAGAGACTAGGTATTTACAATTCATCCTAGCAAACGAGGTCGTCCCAGACTCGTTTAGAGTAGGTGAAAATGGGGTGGTAATGGATTTCAATCCAATCGAAAACGAATTAGTACTTCTTGACATAAATGGTGAACCTTTTAGGTTGGGTTAATCCAAGGTCTTAATATATCGAACGTTCTTTTCAGATGTCCGATCCACGACCGTCGCCCCGCTCACTTACATCATTTTCACAATCGGGGAAGAAATTTTCAGACAAATCAAGACTTAGACCCGACCCAAAACGTGAATGGTCAATGAAGCTAGAAATGCCGAAGCAGGGAACAAATACTAACTCACAACAATTACACTCTAATTTGGGCTCCTTACAACCTGGCTTAGAAAGAAATAAATTTGTAAAACTTCCAAGAGTTTCACATCCTAAGGTAGAAATTCCTCAGGCATTAGTCCCAATGACCTCTGACGATGAAGATATACCATTAAGTAAAATCTGTGAATTGATCCGTGATTTACCCGAATTGGTTAAGGCGCAAATAATGAAGTATCAGAGAATCGCGGAACAAAATCGCCCTACTAGGCTTAAGATAAATTCAGAATTTCAAAGAATAGTAACCCTACAAGCCATAGTGATAGGAAATAATGAAACGCTGCTGCTATACCCCTCTTTCATCAAATTTATGAAAAAACACTTTCCACTTGATTTAGTAGAAACTCATTCAAAAATGATAGAAATGTCAGAAACGAGAAGGAATGTAATTGGCTGGATGTACCAATTTGAAAGAACTTTCTGCAAACACCCTTGTATTAGAAGTTTCAATTATTAATTGCAGGATGAAGTGGGTCTTGACAGTATTCCTCCTAGCTGGAGTGTTTGGGATACCTTTCGCAAACAATATCGTCAGGAAAAATGTAATTTTTGAAAAAGTTAAGGATATTTCTCTGGTGCAAGGAAAATGGACAGCAATCACGACAATAAGCTTAAATCCTTATTATACCATTCTTAATTTGTTACAAACGGAATTAGTAACTGTCAAAAATACTTTAGTTCAAGCCATTGGGGATGAATCAAAGAAACTATCAGTCACTGATACTAATCAAACTATTCGCATGACGCCCATCTTTCGGCTTTATCAAATGAGCGAAAGGTTTTCAGTTGAGATAAACAATTTTAAGGTAAACAGAAGATATTTGGAACAAGAGGTACAAGAAATTCGTTTTATGCACCGTAGAAATACTAGAGCTGTAATACCAATTGTAGGGAAAGTCCTATCTTTTCTTTTCGGTACATTAGACGAAGAAGATTTAAACAGTATTAGAAGCAATGTTAGGCAGCTTGCCAATAATCAACAGCAAATAAAACATGTATTAACCGAAAGTATGACTTTTGTTAAAGATAATCAGCAAAATATAATGGACAACCGCAGGACAATAAATGAAATTATTACTAGTCTTAAGGAATCAATGACAGAACAATCAACACTGGGCAGAGAATTGCATGACAAGCAAAGATTTAATGACATTTACATACGTTTCGACAGGACATTAAGTAGTTTATCCGAAATCGTCTCAGTAACTAGAAATCATTTACAACAACTTCGTTTACGTCTCAATATGCTTTCTTTAGGACATCTCTCTCCGACCGTTATCCCCCCAGGAGATCTCAGGCGCCTGTTGTTAGAAATCTCAGATCAGTTACCTTCGTATCTTAAATTACCTTATGATATAACCACCGACCTTTGGTCTTATTATAGGATTTTACCATGTGCGACATTAATTGGGGAGGAAAGTCTCATAATTGCAATGACTATACCCCTGTTAGATACAAACAAACGATTTGAGTTATTCAAGGTCCATAACCTCCCGGTGCCGAATTTAAAAACAAATCAATCAAATCTGTTGGCTAGATATGATATCGAAACTGAAGCAATCGCTATAGATGATGTTCGGGGAACATACACTACCTTATCTCAAATAGAAACCAACGCATGTAAAAGACAACACGGGAACTTTTGTTCTATAAATAAACCCTTTTACCCCGTAAGCTCGAGCGATTTATGCATAGTAAAAATATTTATAAATAATCTGCCAGAAATAGAAAAACATTGTTCGGTATTAGTGGAAAATAAGTTACTTGATCCAAATGCGGTCAACTTGCGTGAAGGAAAGTGGTTAATCACTTCTTCAAAGCCATTAGAAATAAATTTAAAATGTGGACAAAATACACAAAGTACAAAGGTTAAGAGCCCGATAGACATTCTGAGTTTGGGACAAGGTTGCTCGGGTTTTCACGGTTCATTATTATTACCACCATTTTATAATAGAGAAAGTCAGTTCAACATGACCAATTCTTTCCAAAAATTTATCAATGAGATCGATACATGCATCCTTTGGGACCCTCTAAACACCCGACACCCCGAAATTAGTCAAATAAAAATTCCTGACAAATTAAAACATATTAAAATTTTCCCTATGAATGCACTAATGGCGGAATTGCCAGTAATTAATTTGCAACCCATGAAATCCTCGTCTTGGGTGGGAAGTCCCTGGTTTTATGTGTGTTTAACTTTGGCAGTAACAATAACGATAGGACTTTGTATTAAAAAACGTAAAACTATTAAAAAGTGGGGTGGTATATGCTGTAGTGGTTGCTGGACAGGTTGTCGAAAAAGGGGTAGTGACGGAGATAAGAAAGGTTCTTCCAAAGACACTGTATTTTGTTGTGAGAATCCAGACAAAAGGACCTCTAGCGACATTATTGAACTTGAACCAATCCTGAAAGTCACTAGGATCCAAGAGAAACCCCGACGAAGCGGAGGAATCGGAACTCACAAATTGGCCAGTAACACGGGGACCATTTCGACTAAACTAGCACAACAATTTCGTGGAGAGGAGGACAATGAAGACTATCCATGGACCAAATACTATCGACCGGACCCAGAGCTGGCACGTAAATACCTGGAAGAGAAGGCCGCGATGTCTACGCAACAGAGGAACGCAGGAGACGCTCCGCGAGAAGTCGCCTCGCCATCCGCGCCGACCCTCTATCCACGGGTGCCGATGATGGATGAATAATTGAGCTACAGCCGCGAAGAAGTTGTGTATTCCTTATGAAAGGATTGTGAAATTGAGCGAAAGTTAAAAAAATGTGAAATGTGTAAAGTAGAAATGTGCGTTATCTTGTGCTAATGTAAATCTTGTATTTGTTGATTCACTCTGGAGAAATTCAGGAAGAAACCGATGGACTCCGAACTTATGACGCGAACCTCGCCCCTAGGAAGGAAGAGATATTTTTGTGAACTTATAAGCATGCACTGACTTTTTATATATATGTGACATCAAGCTTAATCATACTTAGTATTACTTTGATGATGAATTACGATTATATTCAACTATGGTTATTTCATCTTGGTCATTATTATCATACTTTATTCATTATTGTTTTCATGATTGTAATGCGATATAATCAAGCTATATGATTTTATGAACATGTATACATCCTGGGTATAGATTTGTTTTTATAGATGAATGGTGTTCATGCCGGAGGTGGAAACATGTCACTTGTTACTATCTCTTAACATAGATGTTCTGACTGGTATGTCACTAGGAAGTTCGTCTGATCAAGGGTAGATCAAGGACGCTTTCCTATTCCGGGCGCCAGGCATGAGAAATCTCCCTTCGGGATATTTCTTTTGTTTGGGGGACGTATGTAAACAGATAGCCATGCTATGACCTTGAATTGCTAGTATTACATAATGGTCACTATGATATTTATGTGTACCTAGATGCTGCGCACTGAATGGTGTTAATAATAATTGACAGAATGAACTCTGTGACTCTTGTAGCAATGCGTAGTATTCCTAAATGATGTTATGAAACCAGGTCATAATACGGGCAGAATAATATCCAAATGGAGAGTTTAACAACATGTGACCTATTTGGCGATTCTGTGTCTGCAACGAATGCTCTAGTATTCTATATTGAGTCATGTATTGTGTATTCTATATATTAACCTTTGTAACCTTTTATGCCATGTATGAATGAACGTATTGTGAGTAAGTGATGCCTCATACTAGGTGGGGGGGGGGGGGGGGGGGCTCCGAGACCCAGGACTCGGAGACCCACATCCTGCATCCAGACTCTTTGATTGGCAGTTTTGACGGTTTTGTTACTTTATTTAGGAATAAAATATTAATCTTAATTTTGAACACTAAATGTTCACTCATGATCGTCGTATATGGGCCGAACTAGTCAAAACTGTCCATCATAAGTAAAACCTTATATATACCCATATGAAATGAGATTGTGCAGACTCCTGATTTGGGCTGCTATTAGCTGATGTTATTGTAACTATACGATCACGCTTAATAAAACCGCTTGAGAAAGAAGTACTGGACTTGTCATCTATAAGCTTGAGCTGACCCTCAATAGGATCCTGTAAGACAGAAGGCTTACATCAAGTTTATAACGATTAGGAGTTTTAGATTATCGTATATTGAAATTCAGAATACTTATTATAGCGTCGTTATAGCTTGTATACCCTCTCGATCCTTAACTCAGCGTGTTCGAATGCAGATATATCAGTATCACTATGTCTATCGAATAACCAGGAAATTCATAAAAGTCGCACAAACATATTATTTTAGTCGACATATCAATTTTGTTCGTCCACGATCGCGTCCACTGTCTCCTTGTATCACGTTTATGCCCAGTTGCATATTCCATCGGTCCAACTCATTGACACTGTATCAAGTTTAATAGGCCTGATAACGAAATTCGCTGCACAGGGAAAGAATTAAAAGTCATCGCATATATTTTGCCTTTTCTTATTCGAATCAGCCGTTAAGATTACAACTTTAATTCTTGTTTATTTGATCCATTAAATTCTGTCGGTACCTCAGCATCAGTTGAAGGCACATTCAATCTTTCGGTTCTTGCAGTGTATTCCTACCCGCCGTTTCAATTACATTATTTTCAATTTTGGTCAATGACACTCTACGTTTAATGATTTGAAAATGTTTGATAAAATGATTAGAAATGAATTTAATAATTTTTCTTTTGAACAACGTATCAAAGAAAAAAAATAACCGGAAAACTTTTTTCACCAATGCACTACGCATATTATATATTAGTTTTTGTGTTAAAACAAGGACTTTTTCCGTAATGCCAGTCATCAAACATATTTTAAGATAATGTTAATCTAATATATACATTGTAATGATTTGGGGAATCATTGTTCACTACTATAAGACTGCTCATCGTAAACTGACTATATACTGTATTCTGCTTTTCGCCCCCCCCCCCCCTCCCCCCATTTAAGTTTAATAAGAGCTTAAAAAATGGAAGATAGTTGAAATCGTAAAAAAGTGTGTAAAAGGTTATCACCAAAGTGATAGATAAACAGTAAAAAATAGAAATATAAATAAAAATAAGAAAGAAAACATATGTAAAAATCGTACTTAAGCAGACCTGCGCTTTATGCTTCTAAATGGATTATATAAACCAAAAAATGGCAATATTTTCATTGAAAAATTGCGGAATACGCTCGTTTAGATAACGTCATACATGTAGATAAACAGCACAGCTATAGGACATTGATAACAAATATCAAGAATAAAGTGACAGGCACCCTCTGTATTATGATTTAAGAAGATTTTATATTCATGTGATGCTATTTAAAATACTTAAAATTGGTGGTAGATATTTGACCACATTAAATATAGTCCATTAAAAAGAAATATGACACCACAACACTACAAGCATACTGTTAAATGTCTAATCTTATAATACTTTTGGCAATTTAGTATATTCTGTATAATTTAACAACACTAGAGAATGTAGTGAACTCATCGGAATCTCAGCATAAAACTTTAGGTTTAAAATGATAATTGTGGTGTTATTACATTGTAAATTAACGCATATTATTATATTTACATCTATCAAATATGATTCCCTCTATTTCTTACGGGAAATTGTAGCTTATTCATAGCTCTATAGAAACAGCTAGACTGAAATCTACAAGCCCCGTTTATCGATTGGTCGAAATCTACAGCGGCTGAAACTGACAGGAAACTGACAGGACTGAAATCCACACGCCCTGTTGATCAATTAATTGAAATTTAGAGATCAAAGGAAAAACACGCACTGCACGAAATCATCATGATGATGTCAGACTCCAAGTCTCACAGTAGACGACTTGGATGTTTCTTTTAACTAACGTTAGGTACCTATGTACATTAACAGTAATTTAGTGAATTTTACTTACTTTTTATAATCAATTTATTAATCACGTGATATGTGTCCTGTTCCCCTTTAACAAAAAGTTAAGATTTGACAAATGCTGAATAAATAAAATAAGACAATTCGTTTCTTGAATGCGCGATTTAAGTTTTAATGCATTAAACGAGGAAGTTCAATTGAAGGGGGGGGGGGCACCCTCCCCAATTTTTTTTTTCAATTCAGTCCTTTATCTGAAATTTTCATTTGGGTCAGTGGTAAAAATTTTAGTAAAATTTGGTGCCCTGAATACCTACTCACTGGTTTAAAAAACTAATTGTTATCATTTTCCACTTAACTGCAACAAAAAGAATTAAGGCCATGAGCATAAATATATCATCCTATTTAGTTTAGATTTAGATTTTCTCCTCCTCAGTTAAATATCCAGCAATGCAGTTTTTTGTTTTGTTTTTTCCAATTTTAAAGAATATATTAAGACAACAATTAAGAAAAAAATCGGACATAGTATCTACGAAAATGAAAAAAAGTATGGTTCAACATTTCAACATTGTGTCATTAAAGGGGCATAGTCACGATTTAGGTCAAAATCTATTTTTAATATTCACAATGCTTTAGTAAGGCATTTTAAATAGGCAACCAAAATTTGAGTGTCCTTTGTTGAATTATAAGCGAGTTACAGAGTTTACAATTCTTTGCTATGTAAACAAAACTTCTGTTTTCATTTGGAATGTGGAAGTGAAATTTCAAGTTTTAGACCTAAAATAAATGTGTTAACCGTTAGGAACTGTTTATTTATGCTTAAAATGAATAAACAGATGGACAAATCAGCTTGAAAAAGATTTTTTACTGGTAAATTGAACCTATGTACACAAAAACAGGGCACGAGCCTTGTTTACATGACAAAGAACTGTGAGCCCTGTATCTTGCTTACAACTCAATGACTGACTCTCATATTTCATTTGATCATGCATTCTTGAAGCATTGTAAATAATAAAACATAAAAAATAAAATTTGACCAAAATCGTGACCATGCCCCTTTAATGTGTAAAGCGCAGGATAGCATCTAGTTATGTCCTACGTGTATATCTAAGATGTAGTCTTATTGTAGTCTTATACTGTAGTGATTTATAGTTGCACATTTTCTCACAGCTTTTTAAGAGGTAAAATTTCATTGTGAGCGATGGCTGCGGAAGTAGTTTTCTATTAAAAACAAAAACTACCGAACAATTGGTGTCTTCTGCTCATTTTTATGTAAAGTACAGCAAATGCACTTTTTGAGACGTCGTTAGAAAAATGCTGAGTTTAAGATTTGATGTAATCTTGTTTAAAGAAATGTTACATTTAAATTTGTTGTGAAATTTGAAACATTCGTTTTAAAACAGGGGAAAAAAATGACTGATACTGTACATACATGTAGTTCTTAATATCACAATTCATCTATGTAACATAAGTACCTTTTTCTGCTTTAGTTACAATAATCGCACTTATTATTTTTTTGACAAGACCATATCCATACACATTTTATAGCTATTAACAATTCTACTGCAAAAAAAAATCTTTTTTTTTATACGAATTTTATTTAACAATATAAATCTGAACACAAGAACTTTAAAAAAATGCTTTACTTTGTTAAAATTTCTGTTTTATTTTAATTTGCCCTCAGAAGAAACGTATTCCCATTTTTTTCTGAAATTAAAGCCCCCTCCCCCTTCCCAAAACCGTCTATGCAAACTTCCCCTCCCCTTTTGAACCGATTTTATCTTCAGTTGATAAATCGCTTAAAAGTATGAGTCGTCACTCTATGTACTTGTATATACTACTGTTATTTGCAGCGCTCTACGGGAAAATAAGTGATTTACTATGGGGCGTTGCATGCAACGTACACACTTTCGGGAAGCGCTTTATTCCGTTAAAATTCCTGTAATAGTTTTATTTAAACAATTACATGCTTTCTATACTGATTCATACGGGATATAAAAGTAGCGATCTGTATAAAAATACATAATCCGCGTTAACGGGATGGAAAACTTTTTTTGCAATGATCTGCAAAAAAAAATATTTTGCTTTTTATAATTGAAAAAATATTTAAAAGAAATAATTCATACAATGGTAATTCTGATGAGTTAACCCACCATCTGAAACTCACCGAAACTAAACTTCACAATACTTTACAAAAATACGCGTACAGTAAATTCAAATGTTTTTGCCCTACGCGTACTGTATGAAAACTCATGGCTCACATTACGAGAAATAGTTCTAGCATTATTTGCAATGGCATCAAATGCAAGGCCAGAATTGTCCCTCTATTCATTTTTCAGTTTTCGACTCATATTTTAATTTTCAGTCGATGTAAATATAGTATTTGGAAATTAAACTTCTGACCCATTAACGATGATATATACAGTGTTAGAGAATTTGATGCCAAACCTTCCTTGGTTGTATCCACATTATATAGCTTTGGGTTTTCTATCAATGGAGTTTTTTTGTCGTTATTATTCTCTATATCAGTCTCTTTTTCCACCTTTGAGAAATCTGCGAAGACAAAAAAGAACGACAAAAAATATAATAACAAATATCTTGCATTGCAGAGCCAATTCTTCCAATAAACTGTGTTACTATAGGATTGGTTTGATATACAAATATCTCACTTAATATGTATTTACGAGATAGAATTGGATCATTTCGATAATAGTCACCAAATTTCTAATAATCCAGTTATTTTTTTTAATTATTAAACCCTCATTGATCAATACAGATCCCAATTTCATCAAAATTCATAATTAAATTGAGCTTAGTTAACAGAGGGGAATGTGAATTCATTAATAATCGTACTTCTTCTTCTACGGCAGATATACAAAATGATGGAGAACGACACAACCAAAATGCAGATAACTGCTCCTAAAAGAATCTCGATGAATCTGTCGTTGGAAAGCTCAGTCTGTACATGTATATGTTTCGTAGTTTCTTTGTATATTATAGTAGAACTGTCACTCCATTCCCGGTAAGTTTCCTCTGGATAAGTTATTGTTGTGCTTTTAAAATAAAAAACGTGCTTATAAAACAAATTGCACTTACACATTTTATTAACAAGGGAGATAAGCTTATTTCCAAAATTATTTCCAAATAACTTCAAAAATGCTACACCGTGTAAATGCAAAGATAGTTACAATTAACAAATCTATGCGTAGGTATGTACAATAAACATCTCAAGGCGAAGGTAGGTACAGCTAAAAACCCTATATGTTCACTTTCAACATGTAAACATATTCAGATTGAAACCTTAGTATTAACAAAATACACAAATATCAAAGCAAATCTATGATAAAAGAGAATTCACCGACCGAGCAATTATCAGCTCTTTTAAACCATTTTACCTTAAAAGTATGCGATTGTTAAATAACTTTAAGAATTAATATGCATCTTACCTCTCACAAGATGGCTCGGCAAGGAAACATCCATCTTTAATAGATATACAAGTTGGATCTGTAAAAAACAGTTTAATCTATTAAACTGTTTTATCCAAGTCACTTATGCATGAGTAGGTTTTTATGTACATGTAATTTATAAAATTGAATATATCTCAAATTTAAGAATTTTTTTAAAATATATTGGTCGTCTACTAGGTTCAACATGTTGCATAACATACAAAATATCCATTTCAACTTGTCAGAATCAATTCATTCTTCAAAATGTTTTCATCTAAATGACTTTAATAAAGTAAACAATTCGTAATGTACAATATCATTTGAAAGATTTCTCTTTTTTATCCACTTTAGTTATGTCTTGAAATCTATCGATAATGATTGAATATTAATTATTTGATGAATTAATACGTTCATTTAACTATTCCATTAGGACGAGGAATGTGTGCACCAAAGTTTGTTGGTTAAATCATTTTCATTTTGACACTAGATTTCAATTTTGCCTTAATATCAAACCATTTTCAACAGCCGTTCAAATGTATCTCACAAAGGTGTTTGGTGTCTTAGACAAACTACCTAGGCGGTCCAAAACAAGTAATAAAGTGATTTAGTTCGATTAAAAAAGAATTCATTTTAAAATAAAATTTTTAAAAGTTGTAGTTTAACAAAGATTAATTAAACTTTTGCCAAATTGTGAATTTTGTATGGTTATGTAACAGTTACTGTTATTCATTAAAGTGATAATGAATTGAATTTATTTTTAATTAGGACTGTCCTTTATAGCCTCTACATATTTCTATACATGTAAATGTAATGGAGTCGAATAGTTTACAATTCATATTGTTCATGTACTTAATAGATATTTATTAGAAAGTGCGTGCCTGAATATAAACTTTTATGCATAACGCAATATTATATGTTGAATTGTTTACATCATAACGTAAGAGATATTGCCTTGCAATTCAACTCCTCTTTCATAATTGCTTTATTAAAAAAGAATTGATAGATCGAATTACGAATCAGTTATTAATAAACAAAAACAATGTGAACTTACAATTATATACTTCAGATGTAAAGTAATTGGAATCAGGACATCCATATCTGAAGTGACTGCAGTTGTATGAATTCACTCTCGAATATCGTTTGTAAAGGTAAAGGCATATGCCTGAAAACATAGGATTGTTTAAAATAAAATTTAGTTTACATTAAAATAAGGTGTTGCTTAACTTTCTTTGGCTGGGTTACCTTTTGTAATTAATATCCGAGGATATACGTAGCAAAACTCTAACAGCTCTGTGAAGTTTTCGTTAGGTTAACATGTATAGCCATTACTCTGGGTACAGTTGATAATAGAAGATCTCTCGTTCCACTCAGCATTATTTCGGGGACAGCTTTCAGTTGAAAATACCGGGAATTCATAGCCCTCAAGCTTTCTCTGAAATTAATGTCAATTAATTTAGTACACAAAACTTTATATTTACATTCCACATTTTTTTTGCTTGTAAAGTGTGTTGAAAGCTACGGCAGTTATAACACTGTAATGCACACAGGGTACTCAAAGGTTAAAATGACGAGTTTTATAATGACGTCACAAACGTTGAACGCTGTTTACTTTAACGTCACAAGCGAAAATCAAAGTTCACGCTTGCGGCTGTTACTGTGGCTCTTCCATTAATATGAACTTACCCCTAGGATAAGATAGGAATTTAAAGGTATAAATCACATTTGCAGACAATGCATGAAGTTAAATTAATGAAAATATAAGCATTAAATCATGATTCTTTTTAAGTATACAGTCTCATAACTGCATAAAAACGGTCATTTGACCTTTAAAATGACGTAAAATTGTACAAAATTCAAACATAACGTCATGCGTATTGATACGTTTTTGACGTTAGTCTTACTATGACGTAGGCAACATTCTTTATACGATATGCAATAATTTTTTAGCCAATCAGAAAGCGCGTTACAACCAAAATTAGATTATAGACGTTTCACAATACATTTTTAAAAAAATTAGTGACGTTAACATCAATGACGTTATACGAACAATACTATGACGTCACAATATAGTAACAGTTTATATTACACTAATATGTTTTACGGTGTGACCGTTCAGGCGAGCGCAGAAGGAGTCACACATATGTCATCATTGTTAATTGCAACCCGTGGACTTAACCAAACCAAAAAACTTTGGCTTTGTCTCGAAAACTTTTACCACCGCAAGGAACCGGAAGATATCAAACTTTTATTCCAATGGTCCCTTCCTAGGTTTATACACTTAAACCAAAAACTACCACTGAGCATTAATAAAATGTTAAACAGACTTATTAAAATATTTTGATAAACACAAAGCCGTTTTTTTTTTCATCTCTTCTTTACCTTTTAATAATGAACATTAAAATCAATAAATTGTGTGTCTGTGTTATTTCTCATTTTGTTCCTTGTTGTTACCAGTGTTTGAATTTTCCTCTGTGACATCAATTTTGGGGTTTTTTTGCACGCTATATAAGCGTTGTAGACATGTGCCCTCCCCCTTTTTTAGTGTGTGATATCCAATATTATTGAAAGGATTGACCACATATGCAACTATAACAAATACATGTAGATATTTTAACAGTTTAATTTTTTTTTTATTTATTCATTACAAAATGACGTGGCTACACGTAGATCTAATAATGATTAGACTTTTCTTTTTAAATAATTTTTTGTCACCTACCTAACGTATACAATGATTGGATCAATATGACAAAATATTTAGCATGGAACTTGCATGTGTATTTACTGAGCAAAAAAAAAATCATCAAAACAAAACTAATCAGCCAAAGAGTCACCGTTAATAGTGAGCGCAGTATCAGTATTAACGGTGACTCCCTACTGTGTACTTCCTACACGTAACATTCAGTACAGATGCTTGATCCACCTCTAAATGTATCGCGGGAATATAAAACGCGAGATCACTGTGACGTCATACTTAACTTTTTGCGCTCGACAGTTTTCGTAAATTGTCGGACAAATTCGGGAAGGAAATGACGTCATATGTACAGTTTTTTACGTAAGCATAAGTGTTGTTTACTTTAATGTTTTTAAAAGGATTTTTTATTGTTAAATGAAAATGATGTATGCGATGTAGAGGTAAGAATTTTCCGTAGAAACGCTTTCTGTTCCGCCATGTTGCTATGCACCGCAAAGGATCACTGGGATAGTAGAACGTTTTCACGCGGGTCCACAAAATTTTCTTTGAACAATGTGCAGATTTCAACTCGAATTTCCTCCGTTCGTACACGTTGTCTATGGAGCTCGCTACGCGAGCGGCGCTTCGCGCCGCCTCGCTGCGCTCGCTATTATTACTTATTAGGTTAGTTACTGACTCACTACGGAAATATATTGGGTTGATCAATCTCATAGATGGCGAGGCGAAGCCGAGCCTTCTATGAGATTGATCAATCCAATATATTTCCGTAGTGAGCCAGTAACTAACCTAATAAGTGTTTTGTTTTCTCGAGGACTATCAAGCGACGTATTTATTCACAAATAGCGATGATCTACGCAAAGCCATGTACAAGATGCCTTACATCTCGTCCAATTTAACTCATTTAAACTCTTCAAAATTTTCATCTCACCTTTCAAATACTCTTTCAAAATCTTTGCTTTTCCCATGTTTACTTACAATGTTTTGTTGCTATTTAATTTCAAATGTTTTCTCCCTTTCCTCTGCAGAGATTTGAGCAAATTTCGTCGCTGCCATTTTGTTCTGCTCCAGACAAAACAATGTGACGTCAATATTCTAAGGGCAACTACTCTAATTTTAAAGAATTTCAAAGGGCAACAACTCCAAATACTTTAAGAACTTACAACATGCAGTTTATGTATAAAATACTATGAAATGTCGAAATGAGTAAGCGAAGCGTCGACCAATGACGGCCATATTGCCTAATATTATTTCTCACAGAGCAAATATAGAGATATATATGAGGCAATCACGTGCTATGTTTAAACCAATGAAAATGTGACATTTCAGTCCAAGGGAAAACAAAGGGCCTATAACTTTATTCTATGATTAGAGAGGTTGAGATTTCAAACGTGTACGGGTACGTGTACGTGTTCTAGGGGAATCACCTAAATTCTTCGCGTATTACGTCATCGGTTTTTGTGACGACATGGTTTCTACGCGTTCTCTATAAACTTGTAGAGTGCTGACTACACGTAAGTACTAACTTGTAGCTTTTACAATAAAAAATAATCTAACTGATGAGTGAATATGCTCTTGTGATGCATTAAATAGATTTTTAATCTTCATTTGCATGTACATTGAGTAGAAATTCACCATTTTTTACAAGTTATTTAAGTAAATTCATGTCACAAAACTGCGTCGAGGGGCCTTAAAAATCATCAATCGCCTTTCATATCATAATACATTTGTATGAACCTAGTCAATAAATGTTTTATTTATGAATTATTTGATTAATTGTGTATCTGTAATGTTGATTGAATTCGTATCTGCGATTTTTGAAAGTGTGACATGTAGTTGGAAAGCGGGGTGGGGTGGGGGGGGGGGGGACAGAGGGTCATACCATATCAATTGACACAAAAAAATATTAATCAAATAAAACGCGATATCATTTTAAAGACTAACTAATTGTTTTGAATATTAGAAATATTTTTTGCAGAATATGGATTCTGGGAGAAAATAACAATTTAAGTTTTCTGAACAGGACGACACAAAAATGTTACGGTAAGAATGCATTTGAACATTAGAATTTGTAAATATTAGCATGCGCGGATCCAGAAAGTTTTTCCACGGGGGGGGGGGGGGGGGGCGTCCAAATTGAAAGTAGGGGGCTACACTAATCATCAGAAATCTTGACAAGCCAAAAAAAAATTCCCCAAATCATGAAATTCCTAATCCGGGCGGGGGGGGGGGGGGGGGTTGCTATACCTATAACTGCAATTTTCAATACATATGTGTTTTTCCGGGGGGGGGGGGAGACATATTTGCGATAATTTTACTATGTAAATTTAATAACATTCCTTTTTCCAGGGGGGTCCGGACCCCCCCCCCCCCTACATTTGCGCATGATAAGCGAACTTAAATAGTTATTTTATAACTAATTACTGCCATCTAAAAACAATACAATGGGTCAAAATTTAAACCGTTTAGGATCATTCACAATTTCAAAAAAATCTTTAAATAAAACCTCCATCAAAAATAACAAAGTATTACACGTTTTTCAACCTAAATTCATGTATGAACTCCCGTGTCTGATTAGAAGTACCTGAGGTTGTTAAGCGATCGCGACTTTATACAGAATATTTTCTCTACTGCTGAATGTTGAAATTAGATTTTTTTTCATATAGCAATATTATCCGTCCTTTGTAGAGAGGTCATTAGTAGAAACCCATTTACGGACAGAGGGAAATGGCTAGAAATTCGTTGGCTTTACCTATGAGTGTTGATGCGAGAAGAGTGAGGGAGAGGACCGTTCTTCTAATGGAACAAAGAAGAAAGGCAAATAGTTCATCGCTCAAAAAGTATAATTATCGGAATTACAATAGATTTTGTTTGTTTAATTTTTTATTTTTTTTTGGGGGGGGGGGTGCGGAAAGTTACTACTCATTTTGTTATGTAACAAAAAATTAACTTGAGGAAAAAGGATTGTGAAACAGAAAAATGACATTTTTAAATATTTACTCAGGTCGGGTGTAGATGAAATTTATGGGGAAAAGGAAATTCTCCTTGACGAAATCTTAGACCTGGCAAATGATGAAGAGGAGAAAGAGAAAAATGACAAATCAAAAGATATTAAAGAAGAGGTTCTATGGTTAATCATTCAGCGTAATGCATGAAGAAGTTTAGTATATTGGTGTATCTTTGCTAGAGCTAGGTTTTGTACATTGTATTGATTGTCTTTGCTTTAAGTCAATTACAAAAAAAACTGTTATTTCAGACGAAAACCTGAAGAAAATGCCAAAGAAATCAGCATCAGTTATGTCATTTTTGAAAGAAAAGGCGGAACTTGAAAGACAGTCAAAGGAAGATGAGCTTGCGCTTCGTCGCGAACAGTTCAATTTAGAAAAAGAGCGGTTTGAGATTGAAAAACAGGAAAGGCTCCAAAAGCTTGAAAGGAAAAACAGCAGTCGAAATTAATGTTTGAGCTGTTTTCCTAATGTCTGAATAAATAAATTACATGCGAGTTAATTACTTTCAAAGCTATACACGCGGCCAAAACACATTATTTTTTAATAGTGAGATAGAATGAAAATGAAACTACTAATACAATAATTACATTAAAAAAACGTGTTTGTATCGATTGTCGTATTAAGTAGAAACCTTGTGTTTAATTACAATGTATATTTTGTGTTGCTTAATTTTGCTTTCTAAAGGTACATAATCGAAGACTATGTGCATTGTAAGCATATAGCATATTCATTTTTTAGCACTCTGTAATTTTTCCCCCATATTTTATAAGTCAATTAAAAAGATAGCTGCAAACATCTCGACGTGGGGCCAATCGTTTGCGATTTTCCCGATGCCCCTTGACAGAATGAAGGGCGACATTTTTTAAAATTGGTATTTATTGTTGGAGTCCAAAGATACATCTTTTATTTTAATATAAAGTCGATTACATTTAAACGGAATTGAACGAAAATGAATAAATTTCCCAAAAGTGTTAACTTTATATTTTTTTTTTCTAAACATTTTAATTTGTCTTGATATAGTAAAATGGCAGCGTGTATAGCTTTAAACAATTTACTTTTTTGTGTCTCAACACCAGTTCAGGGACAATGAATTTCACAATGTTTATTGTTTTTACTTATATTACACTTATTTTAATGAAAGTATCTATTACGCATTTACAGTCAACATGAAAAATTGTTGCAACAATTTGGATTCAAGCTATCATCAAATCTCCTTACACCCCGGATTGGCAAAATATACAAATCATGACATGTATTCCTCAAGTGCAGGGGGTGAAAGATAGAAATATTCACTGGTCACACTGCCGTACAAACAAGTATGGCAGTTGGTGAGCGAAGAGGCCACTAGATAATATTTCGCCACAGGTTGTAAGAACAGCTTTAGGTTTTTCTTATAATCAACAAAAGCAAACAGAGAGAGAATTTTTCCAAAAGTCCACTCAACACTTGACCGAACTTTTGACATTCTACCGTTAAAAATCCTCTCCTGGTCGCTGAGTATGGCTCCTTTGAATGGCGTAATAAGATGTACACGCAAAGGATAGGCAAGGTCGCCATATAGAGAGAAAACCGTGCCGTCGGGCATTGTCATGTACTGCTCAAGTTTAGGCAGAAGTTCGCTCATTCTTAACATTGCAGAATCATGACGTTTTGCCTCTATAGGGCCATACATATTGGCAATCAACCCGTTTGGTATTACTACAGATTGGAATTTAAGGCTATGCACCCGTTTGTGTCCACTGTAGACGAGTTTTTGGTTAACAGAAGGTCTACATATTGGCCTTACAGTCCCGTCTATGAAGCCCCAGCAATGTTGAAGCGGCCCGCCGATATCCGATATCGCATCTGCGTATTGTTGCAGGTGTTCCTCATCCAGCCAACTCTGATTCAGAGTACTTAACTTTCCAGAGTGTTTGATGTACAAGTAATCCAGAACAGTGTTGGCAATGTACGACAGTTCCGATTTTGAACGGTTAAATAATGGTTTCATGTCTTCTAACCTGTTTGGATATGACAAACGTCTGAGCAAAATCAACATACCCTCATGTGCAGTCACCCGAGTACCATTTGGACACAGGAACTTCAATGGCAGAGACAACGCATTGCAAAGACGAGAAATGTCATTCCTTTGAAAGCGGAAAAATGAGTAAAACTGCTCATCAGATAGATCATCAAGATTCAAACATGGACCTTTTACGTCGTCTTCGTTTAAAAGAGTAGATAAAAGCATCAAATCGTCGTCTTCACATAAAGATTAAATATCTAAAGCATCTGCCATGTTTTACGTAAAGCAATGAACGTAAATGACGTCATTTCTGAGGTCACAATAACAAAGTGCTCGAAATTTACGTACACGTTTATATCCTACAAGTTATGAAATCTCAACTGATAAATTACAAAAACGTGTACGTGTGGTTATAACACAGTACACGTACCCGTACACGTTTTAAATCTCAACCTCTCTATTGTCTCCTTCAATAAGCATTATGACGTCATAGTATTATTGTTGACGTTATCACTAGGGGCGCTTTCCATTTACGTTGCCTCGCCGGCGACGTTATTGGGAAACGGTGACGTTAATGGAACGGTTAGCAACGTCACACTGATCCAACGATGACAATTGCAGCTTAAAACTGATACCTATCTTAAAATTTGATCCAGAATTTTCGGCTATTTGCAGATTCAATGCTTTCAATATAGTAAGACAAATTGCAGTTTTAGAAATACTGGTTTAGTAGAATATGATAACTTCGACGCCATATTGTTTCCTAATCGGCAACGGTATATTGCGTTGCCACAATCGCTCGCCGGCAACGCGCGTTCCAGCAATCGGCGACGAAGGCAACACCGGCAAATCCAGCGATGCCGGTTAAATGGAAAGCACCCTTACAATTTGATTCAGAAAGTTTGGCTATTTGCAGTTTTGATGTATTTCAATGTAGAAGGACAAATTGTGGTTTTAGAAATACTGGTTTTGTAGAACATGATAACCTCGACGCAATATTGTTTCCTAATCGGCAATGGTATATTGTGTTGCCACAATCGCTCGCCGGCGCTCCAGCAATCGGCAACGAAGGCAACACCGGCATATCCGGCGATGCCGGTTAAATGGAAAGCACCCTAGGTAACGTAGTTACGTCATAGTTTTAACGACTGTAAAACGTCTGAAGATTTTTAACAATGAAAGCGCTTATGTTTTGCAGTTAGTGTTGCTTTTTTTCTTTTATTACATTTTCACCGGACACTAAGAAAAAACTTTTGTGATTTGGATATATATACATATATATAATATGTATTGCGGTGCGACCGTTGGGCGAGCGCAGCAGGTGATCAAAAAATGAATTATGATAAATCAATAAAAATAAAAGTAGTGACGTAAAGTAAATGAATTTGAATGCAAAATAAGATAAACATACCTATTTTTTTTCCAGTAAATTTTCATTATTCATAAGATTTTTTTTTATTTATTTATATACTAGTCGCACGCCAGTATAGAATTTATCTCAGATAAAATGTTGTTGAATAATAAAGATTTTAACATAATGTACATTGCAGTTTATTTCCTCTTTTCTCGCAGCAGACATTTTTTTTAAACTTACATATAAAAATTGACATATCACAGAGTTCCCCCTCCCCCGTTAAAAAAAAATCAAATTTACGTATAAAAAAAAATGTTGATCATATAAGGAAAATTGACATCCCGGGACCATGTAATAAATACATGTAGTAATGAAAATAAAGACACTTTGAGCAGGTAAAGAGCTAAAGGCACACTACGCACTCCCCATTCCTCACCCCGATTAGAATTTTCCTGATTTTGAGAATTTATTTTTTCTTTTTGCTTGTGAAGATTTTTTGAAGGATGTTGCCACGCCCCCTTTCATTCAAATGAGAGCAAGTTACAGCTGTTTCCTATCTCTGAAGAAATGTCCCGATTCGTTAGCTCTGCAAGATTTTGAGAAGATTTTGGTATTTATATTTCAGCAGATTTACAATAACTACTTAGAGTAGTTTCCCCTTATTGTCAAAGTTCACGTCGGTCAAGTGTCGTCTGTCTCTTTGAAAGCACACTGAAAAAAAACTACGCGAAAAATACTGTTTTGTTTACTTAAGAGAGCATGATGTTCTGGAAATTACACAATTTATCTGTTTCTCAAAAGTTTTACTTTGATTCTCGCGAGATGGTATCCAGTCTAGTGAGATCGACCGACATTGAGGATTTGCATTGTGGGTCGAAATTTACTGACGCCGAAAAATTCTGTCGGATCAATGTGTAAGAAATCCATTGTGACGTCACTCGAAAGGACGATAACTCCGTTAGTCATATGTAATGGAATTTGCGTTGGGTCAGCAGTAACAATGCATGTACTTGTTCTCGTGAGAGTGTGAAAATGGAAAACCATAATTACAGGGAACTACTGGGACGATTAAAACAATGCATTACTGGTCCGATTTACTGACGCCAAAAAAATCTGTTGAATGAATGTGCAAATAGTCCGAATTTTCTATTCACACACGCTTTGCCGGTAGAGCTCGCTTCGCACCGGCGAGCTGCGCTCGCTATAATTATTAAAATGAAAAAAATAACAACACTTATCGCAAAATTTAAGCGCATCATTTCTTTCTCAGACGTGTCGCATTACATTTTGTATAATTATATAAAGAATATGGTAAATCAATATATCTTAAAGAATGACATTGAATAAAAGTTTTACATAATCACAGATGAAAGTAGAAACCTAGCTCGTGGACAAAGAGACAAACTAAATAAGGTTCGTATGAAGAAATGTGATTGTCCTCTTAGTGCACGCCGCAAAAACTGTAATTGTTCATGCTTAGAAGACTTTTAACGTAGCTAGGGTTAGGAATTTCAATGGATTATGCTAAGTACACTTTTAGTGTAAACTGCATGGTAGTATGAAATCAATATTGCATGCGAAGTGGAGTGGAGATTGGGGCGGGGGATGATTGATCTTGTTTATCTGGTTGGGGTTAGGGGTCTGAGTCCTACCATCTTTAATGAAAATCTGGTTCTTATATAAGTTTGAATTTTTCAGGATGAGTCGGTGACGGGAACCCCCCTCTAGATCTGCTACAATGCAAACATATTAAAGTATGTCCCTAGTTATTGCTTCCATCGCTTTTTGATGATTTTTAATAAAATTACACATACCTGTGAAAGAAATACAGTTGAAATCGTTAAAAGGAAATATATCCAAAATAGATTCATTGAACAATTATCCCTTTTCACTCAGAAAAATTCACAGGAACAAAAAACAGATTCCTTACGGAGATTTATAATGGGGAATGTTTACATCTTTTCTCCATTCGGAATACACTCGGAACACATCGCGCAATTTTTTAACGTTATCATCCGGGCTTGTTAATGGCTGTTGCAATGCAAAATCTCCGTAGACTTTCAATTTCGGGACGTGTATTGAAACCTGAAGTGGTAGAGGGGGCGTTTCAAAACAGATAATCTAGACATTTTTTATATTAGTGGATGAACTTAATTTGAGCACAAAGGTATTTACTATTATTGAAATATCAAGCAAAAAGTGGTGGAAGCAAAAACTCGGGACAGAGTATTATTTTTATAAGTTGTTCACCTGGAACAGTTTGTGATAGTGGTAAAGAGTCTAAAATAATAGCTATAAAATAATCGGTATTTTTTTGACAATACAGTTTATAATCTCAAAATTGATTATTAACATGTGATTAAAAAGCATCATGTATTAGATTACCCTTATCCAGCAATGTGTGCAGTGATTAGGAAAAGGGAATTTCCCGAACATTCCTAATGCTTTTTGTAACCAGTTTTGCTTAAAGATATCACACGTCATAAATTCTCAAAACAGGAAGTGTAAAACATTTTTAGAACAAAATTCAAAGTATTGAGAACTTTTTAAAACTACATGTACGCTCTACCGACGTTGAATGAGAATGGTGCTTGAAGTGGGTTTAAAATGGGTTATATCACAATTTGAATGATCTTTCAAGCATATTATGGAAAAGGGTTGATGTCGCCCTGTTGGATTTGATATATCATTTTATCCACTCTCCTGATAAGCATGCTCAGAAATTGAGAGGAATACTTTTATTGAATAAATGTTTAGCTGAATTATTCTTTCAGACTTGTTAACCACTATGAATAATTAACATAACAGTTTTATTTTCTTCTTATCCACACTCAATGTAATTGAGGTAGAACACTTAATCCAATTAAGATAGCAGAATAAATTAAATATTTGTTTGAACAATAGAGTTTTGCTGTCTTTAATTCAAAAGATACTGCAGAAAATGTGATCTGACCTTTTTTATTCGGTTATTTATAAAATACTTAACCAAAAAAAATTAAACAATTTTCTGAGGGTCAACTTCATGTACCACTCATCTAGCGTTTGTTTGTCTGGGTTATTGATAAAATAAAACAATAAAAAATTTAATTCTTTCAAACTGAATTCACGACAAAGACAATTAATTCACAACAAAAGAAACTACAAATTGTTTTTGCTATCCTGAACAATCGAAATATGTTAAAGCCACCTACTGACAATTAAGGAGACATTTTTTTAAAATCACACGTTTTAATAATTAACTTGATCAGAGTCCATTCGATAAAAATAGTATATGCAGTTAAAAATAGACTTGTTACTGTAACAGGGTCACGTGTGTCTCTATTTTTTCTCAGACTTGTATAGACCGTATATATTTATGCGGTTTGAAATCTCGGAATAAGATTCTAAAAATTGATCAAAATAATAACAGCTAATACTTGTATCAATAACTAGATACGATCTCGTTACGAGTAACGAGGAGGTCTTCCGTTCAATTTTTAAACGATACGATTAAGATATCAATGAAATTTTAGAATTCCACCTCAAACACTCCCTTTCAGATAATGTATACGATTGTCAATATCCTTTAAAATGCGTAACAAAGTGTTTGCTTTTTCACAGTTTGCATATTAAAGATTTAAGAGTTTAGTCCCCTAAAATCAATAATTACGTCATCACTCGGTGTGGCAATGCGTTTTACAAACTGATTTTGTTATGATTAACAACTTTGTTTCTGTAATGCATTACAAAATCTTGATTGTTTTTAGGGTATGTGAAAAAGACTTTACGAGTGGCTAAGCCCCTAATGTAAGGGGCCAGCCCCTTTTGCTTGAGTTCATTCAAAAGGTCCCACAAATACTAACACTTTTTGTTCTTACACGTATCTGAAATTGTTGTTCATTTCTTTTTAATACAGATGATTGAATATTTTAGGGGCCAGTCCTCTTGATCCTTAATGGGGACGGACATTGGTGTTTTGATTGATGGAATCGATTAGAATTTTTACTGCAAGCATTTTCTCCTATACAAGCTTAATAAAATCTGTCCCCCTCTTTAGGTATATTTCGTCAAAGTTTAAGTACTTTGGCCCCTAGGAATCCCTAATAACGTAATAAATTGGCGTGTCAATGATTTTCCTGATAGATATTGTTACGATCAACAACTTTGCTTCTATAATGCATTACAAAATCTTTATCATTTTCAAGTTATCTGTAATAGAGTTTACGAGTGTCCAGGCCCCTAATTTAAGGGGCCAGTCCCTTTTTATTGAATTCAATCGAAAGGTCTCACAGATTGTAACATTTTTTGTTCTTACATCTATTTAAAATTGTTTATCATTTTTGAGATACAAATGTTCGAATATTTTAGGTGCCAGCCCTCTAGATCCCTAATGGGGACGGACATTGGTATTTTGATTGATGGAATCGATGAGAATCATCAATGCAAGCATTTTCTCTTCTACAATGCTTAACAAAATATGTCGCCTTCTCTAGATATATTGCGTCAAAGTATAAGTACTTTGGCCCCTAAAAATCCCTAATTACGTAACAAATGGGCGTGGCAATAATTTTTCCTGACAGATATTGTGACGATCAACAACTTTGCTTCTATAAAGCATAACAAAATCTTAATCGTTTTTAAGTTATTTGTATTAGAGTTTACGAGTGTCTTGGCCCCTAATTTAAGGGGCCAGTCCCTTTTTCTTAAATTCAATCGACAGGTCTCACAAATTCTAACACTTTTTGCTCTTACGTCTATCTAAAATTGTTGATAATTTTTTAGATATAAATTATTGAATATTTTAGGGGCCAGACCTCTAGATCCTTAATGGGGACATACATAGGTGTTTTGATTGATGGAATCGATTAGAATCATCAACGCAAGCATTTTCTCTTCTAGAAAGCTTTACAAAATATGTCTCCTTCTCTAGATATATTGCGTCAAAGTTTCAGTACTTTGGCCCCTTAAAAATCCCTAGTTACGTAATAAATGGGCGTGGTCATATTTTTTCCTGATAGATATTGTTACGGTCAACAACTTTGCTTCTATAATGCATTACAAAATCTTTATCGTTTTTAAGTTATATGTAATAGAGTTTACGAGTGCCTTGGCCCCTAAAAAAAGGGGCCAATCCCTTTTTCTTGATTTCGTTGGAAAGAACTTATGATTATCTACCACTTTTGTTATATATATCTTAACAAAATATCAACTGATAAAAAGATACAGATCAAAACGTTTGAAATTTTTGAATGAAAATTCGTACTCAATTTTCGTGCCCAGGCGAGCTCCAAGAAATGGCGCCACTGGCGTAAAACAAAATAATAGTGCACAACTTCAGACTATAGACTACCTATCCTGAAAATGTCATAGTCATATCTCTGATAGTTTCTGAGATCAGCTCTGCACAAAATAGGTCGTAAAAAACTACAAAATGGTCGATAAATCGGTACCGGAAGTGACGACAACAACAATTTCAAAAACATATAAAATTCAGATGATGACTCATCATCTGTGAAAAAATGTTGAAAATCGGTCGAATAGTTTTCGAGAAATCGCGTGCACAAAATTTGGAAAATTGAAAAAATAATAATAACTAGACACGATCTCGTTGCGAGCAACGAGGAGGTCTTCCGTCTGATTTTTAGAAGGAAATATGACATCATCGACTTTGATTTTTGACAACAAAACATGATATGGAAAAAGGAGTGAAGTACTAATGCTTTATTGTATCGCTTTTTATAAGTTCTCTTACATTGCTGTTTTAAATACTTGCATTTCTACCAATTAAGATGAAAAAGATTAATCATGTTCACCTCTGGTCCCTAAAAACTCTTATTGGGTAACACAAGAGGAAATCATTATATCGTTAGGATATATAAACGTATTATACCTAATCTAGCTTTAATAACCATTCACAAAATGACTCCCATTAAAGGGCTATAGATAAAAATTTTTAGAGCCCTTTGATCCCCTAATTTAAGGGACCAGCCCCTTTTTCTTGATATCAAATGAAAGGTCATTTAATTCTGAACACATTTTGTAAACAAGTGTTTAAAAATGTGCTACTGTTCTGGAGATATATGAGAAAGAAGGTTTTAGGGGCCGATCCCTTATCTCCTTATATGGGCCGTTTGACGAAATTTTGAAGGTTTCATAGTGTTAAAAATATCATTTTGTACAACTTATCATCCGTAATGCATTTCAAAATATTTTTCCTTTCTGAGATATGGGTAATTAAATGTTTGGACTTTTGGCCCCTAAAAACCCCTAATTACATAACACATGATAAAATCATTACATTACTTGGATACATAACTGTAAGATAAACATATTTGCTTCTATAACCTTTCACAAAATATCTCTCAGTAAAGGGCTACAGATTAAAGACTTTAGAGCCCTTTGGTCCCCTTATTTGAGGGGCCAGCCCCTTTTTCTTGATATTAAATGAAAGGTCACTTAATTCTAAGCAAATTTTGTTCAACAAGTGTTTAGAAATTCGTTACCGTTCTGGAGATATATGAGAATGAAGATTTTAGGGGCCGTTCCCTAATCTCCTTATAGGGGCCGTTTAACGAAATTTTGAAGGTTGCATTTTGTTGAGAACATCTTTTTGAACAACTTTTCTTCTGTACTGCATTTCAAAATATTTTTCCTTTCTGAGATATGGGTGATCGAAGTTTTGGACTTTCGGCCCCTAAAAACCCCTAATTACATAACACATGATAATATCATTGCAATGCTTAGATACATAACTGTGAGATAAACATATTTGCTTCTATAACATTTCACAAAATATCCCTCAGTAAAGGGCTATAGATAGAATACTTTAGAGCCCTTTGGTTCCCTTATTTAAGGGGCCAGCCCCTTTTTCTTGGTATCAAATAAAAGGTCACGTAATTCTAAACACATTTTGTTCAATAACTGTTTAGAAATTTGTTACCGTTCTGGAGATATATGAGAAAGAAGATTTAAGGGGCCGATCCCTTATCTCCTTATAGGGGCCGTTTAACGAAATTGTGAAGGTTGCATATCGTTGAGAACATCATTTTGAACAACTTTTCTTCTGTACTGCATTACAAAATATTTTTCTTTTCTGAGATATGGGTGATCAAAATTTTGGACTTTCGGCCCCTAAAAACCCTTAATTACGTAACACATAATAAAATCATTACATTACTTGGATACATAACTGTGGGATGAACATATTTGCTTCTATAACATTTCACAAAATATCGTTCAGTAAAGGGCTACAGATTAAAGAGTTTAGAGCCCTTTGGTCCCCTTATTTGAGGGGCCAGCCCCTTTTGCTTGATTTTAAAAGAAAGGTCTGGTAAATAGAAACTATTTTTACGTTACATGTCTTAACAAAATATTTTTCAGAAAAGAGATAATTAAGGAAAACCACAAAAAATTACGACGTTTTTTTAATACCAATTTTCAGGTCCAGGCGAGCTTCGGCGCCTTTCAAGCCAGATCAAAATGAAAATGAAATTGCAAATCTACAATCTATTGTCTACTATCCCTGAAAGTTTGAACTCAATATCTTTTATAGTTTAGGAGAAGTTAGAGTAACAAGCCACCCCTCTAAAAAACGCTAAAACGTCAATATCTCTAAAACGGAAGTGACGTCATCAATATAATAAAAAACCTATAATGTTCCGATCACTATCTATTATACCTGAAAGTTTCATGAAAATCGGTCGGGTCGTTTCTGAGAAATCGCATGCACAAAATTTGTAAGAAAAAAAAGAAAAATAATAATAACTAGAGCAAAGCTCGTTGCAAAGCAACGAGTGGGTCTTCCGTTAATGTCCAGAGAAAGGCTAGAGGTACCTGTAAGAAGCAGAGTTCTTAAGCCAAGAACAAGAATAACTAAAACAATAAGGAAAAAATCGAATAATTCTTGGTACGACTTAACAAAATCCGAATGATTTTAAGTATGACTGAACAAAAACCTTTCCGATTCCAAGAATGTCTTAACAAAATAAACCCGAATGTGTTCATGTACGACTTGACACGATTATTTTTGGTACGAATTAATTTCACGCTATTTTTTAAACCAAGAACGCGGAATCAAAATTTCCGGAAAAATCAAATTTTGAATCCCAATTTCTCTGTAGTGCATGGTCCGATTTTATAACGAATTTCAGCGTTAGATTAAGATAAAAAAAATTTCTTTGTTTTTGCTAAATGAAGGATATCAAATTATCGCTTAACAAAAAGGTTATCATAAAAAGACTTACTAGCCCTTTTAGCCCCTAATTGGAGGGGCCAGCCCTTTTTTCTTTATATCAAATAAAAGGTCTCACAAAAACATATTTTGTTCACATGTATTCACGAATTGTTTAACGTTTTGGAGATATCTGAACAGCTGTGTTTTAGGGGCCGACCCTTTAAATCCTTACAAGGGCCACCAACAAAAAATGTTTAGTTGCCATATTGTTAAGAACATTATTCTTAACATTTTGTGTTCTACATTGCGTTTAAAGATATTTCTCCTTTTTCAGATATTATTTATGATCAAAGTTTTGAACTTCTGGCCCCTTGAAACCCCTAATTACGTCATATATGACTTAGCTATGGTACTGTAAAGATAAACAGCTGTACAATGATCATTTTTGCTTCTATAATTAATAACAAATTTTTGTTCAGTAAAGAGTTATTGTAAGAAGATTTTAGAGCCCTCTTGGCCCCTAATTTTAGGGGCCAGCCCCTTTTCCTTGATATCAAATTAAAGGTATTGCAAATATAAGTATATTTTGTTCACCAAGTGTTCACAAAGTGTTAACCGTTTTCGAGATATCTGTACAAATGTGTTTTAGGGGCCGACCCTTAAACTCCTTAATAGGGCCATCAAGAAAAAATTTAAGGTGGCATAATGTACAGAACATTATTTTGAGCATTTTTTGTTCTACATTGCTTTTCAAAATGTTTCTCCTTTTTCCGACATAAATGATCAAAGTTTTGAACTTTTGGCCCCTTGAAACCCCTAATTACGTTATATATGACTTAGCTATGGTACTGTTTAGATTAACAGTTGTACAATGAACATTTTTGCTTCTATGATTGATAACAAATTATTGTTCAGTAAAAGGTTATTGTAAGAATACTTAAGAGCCCTCTTGGCCCCTAATTTGAGGGGCCAGCCCCTTTTCCTTGATATCAAATTAAAAGTCTTGCAAAAATAAACATTTTTTGCATTACATTGTTTAACAAAATATGTATAGATCAAAAGATATTTCAGAAAATGTTCAAAAATTTCGTGGAAAAATTTGGTACTTATTTTCAGAATCAGGCGAGCTTCAAAGCCTTGCACAATTTTCCTAAGTGAAGGCAATCGGGTACATCTACATACATTTATCTACAATCCCTGAAAATTTCAAGCTTCTATCTTGATTAGTTTCGGAGGAGATGCGTGGACAAAATGACCCTTAAAAATTTACAAAATCGTCAATTTCTGAAACCGGAAGTGACGTCATAAGTTCAAATTTTAATAACCTTGAGTATTTACGATACCAAACAAGTTCTGACAATTTCGTGGAAATCGGTTGAATAGTTTTTGAGATATAAGCCACCAAAAAAGTCAGAGGAAGAATAATAACTAGAGCAAAGCTCGTTGCAAAGCAACGAGTGGGTCTTCCGATAATGTCGAAGGTAAAGCTAAAACTGTCTCTAAGAAGCAGAGTTCTTAAACCAATAAACATAAGTAAATAAAAAAAAAAAAATCGAATTATTTTTGGTACGAGTTCACAAAATCAAAATGATTCTAGGTACGAATTAGCAATAACATTATCAATTTCAAGAACGACTTAGCAAATACAAATCCGAATGTGTTTAAGTACGATTTAACAATTATCGATATATTTTAGGTACGAGTTAATTAAACTATGAACATAACATTCTTTTCTTTACCAAGAATGTGGAATCAAAATTTCCAGAAAAGTCAATTTTCAAACACCTATATCTTTGTAATGCATCGGCCGATTTTAAAACAGATTTCAGTTTTACATTAAACTTAATAAGCTTTTATTTTTGCTTTTATGATTAATAACAAATTATCGCTCTAAAAAAGGTTACTATAAAAAGACTTTGTAGCATAGCCCTCCTGGCCCCTTATTTGAAGGGTCAGCCCCTTTTTCTTGATATCAAATTAAAGGTCTCGCAAATATAAACATATTTTATTCAACAAGTGTTCACGAATTATTAACCGTTATAGAGATATCGGAACAACTGTGTTTTAGGGGCCGACCCTTCAACTCCTTACTGGGGCCACCAACGAAAAATGTTTAGGTATCACATTGTTCACAACATTATTTTCAGCAACTTTTGTTATACAATGTTTTTCAAAATATTTCTCCTTTTCAAGATAATATTGATCAAAGTTTTGGACTTCTGGCCCCTTCAAACCCCTAATTATGTAACATATGACTTTAGTATGGTCCAGAATAGATGAACAGCTGTACAATGAACATTTTTGCTTCTATAAATAATAACAAATTATTTTTCAGTAAAGAGTTATTATATAAAGATTTTAGAGCGCTCTTGGCCCCTAATTTGAGGGGCTAGTCCCTTTTTCTTAATATTAAATAAAAGATCTTATTAATATAAACATATTTTGTTTAATAAGTGTTCAGAAATTGTTGACCGATTTGGAGATATCTTAACAACAGTGTTTTAGGGGCCGACCCTTAAACTCCTTACTGGGGCCACAAACCATAAATTTTAAGGTACCATGTTCTAAAGAACATTATTTTAAGCAACTTTTGTTCAACATTGCCTTTCAAAATAGTTCTCCTTTTTAAGATATTAATGATCAAAGTGTTGGTCTTCTGGCCCCTTGAAACCCCTAATTACGTAACAAATGTTTAAAATAAGGTACTGCGTAGATAAACAGCTGTACAATGAACATTTTTGCTTCTATAATTAATGACAAATTATTGCTCAGTTAAGAGTTAAAATTAAAAGACTTTAGAGCCCTCCTGGCCCCTAATTAAAGGGGCCAGCCCCTTTTTATTAAAACGAAACAAAAGCTCGTGTAAATCTTAACAACTTTTGCATTACATGTTTTAACAAATTATCAACAGGTTAAAAGATATTTTGCAAAACGTGTTAAAATTTTGCCAAAAATTTTGGTGCCAATTTTTGACCTCGGGCGAGCTTCGGCGCCGTGCGCATTTTCCACAATGTCAAATACAGAGGATCATCTACAGACATTCATCTACATATTCCTGAAAGTTTCACTTTTCTATACCCTTTAGTTTCGGAGGAGTTACGTGGACAAAATGGTCCTTAAAAATTCACAAAATCCTCAAAATCTCAAACCGGAAGTGACGTCATCAGCTCAAAATTTTATATTCGCAAGCACGTTTTATGTTCTATCAGTCCTGTAAATTTGGTGAAAATCGACCAAATAGTTTTTGATTTATAGCTCTTGAAAAATGTCAGAGGAAAAATATAGAATAATAATAAAAAGAAACCGTAGAATAACAAGAGGGTCTTCCGTTGGAAACGGAAGACCCTAATAATGAAAAAGAATCCGAAGAAAAACAATAGGGTCTTCCGTTGGAAACGGAAGACCCTAATAATAATAGAGAAAAAGAAACCGAACGAAAACAATAAGGTCTTCCGTTAGAAACGGAAGACCTTAATAATAAGAAACAGTACGAAAACTATAAGGTCTTCCGTTGGAAACGGAAGACCTTAATAATAAGAAACAGTACGAAAACAATAAGGTCTTCCGTTGGAAACGGAAGACCTTAACTATAAATGTAATATGGTTTAGCACCTTATCTCATGTATATAGTGAAGAAAAGTTGATACTTACAGGTTCGCAAAGTGAACAGTAAAACAAAAAGAATACCAATCCTAAAAGACAAAATTGTGTACGTTGTTCCATGACTTTTAAAGAAGGCTGAATGCTTATTCCCTTCCTGGTCTATTCTTTTTTAAGAAGTTGAATGTTAAGAAATCTTAATTTAGGTGCAACCTCACAGAGCTCATATTACATATGTATGGATTTTTTTTTGGCATTTAAAAACATGAGTATCATCAGACAACGGATTTATTTTCTCACTCTGTTGGTGCATGAAGGACATCCGTGGGAGGGAACAAAACCAAAATTTCAGTTTAAGTAACTAGTCATCTTTGAAGATTGAATACAAATTTGTAGAAATATTTCAATTGAGGTTTAGTCATTTCTTTAAAAGGTCCACATTTTGATATCAAGTGTGGATTTTTATTTCAAGATCACAGTTCAAATGAAATGAAACTGTATATTTAAGGACGTTGGATCCTGCGATCAAAAGTCTTAAAGCTTTTTTTCTTAAGTATTTTTTAAAAATCTACACACATTGTATGGTGGGCGATATCGACAGAAAAGAAAACATTTAAAGGTATGGTTGTCTATTTCTACTCATATACATTCAACGTCAGCGGGTTCAAATTCAGGACGTCTAGTAGCACGTATTTGATCCGAAAGGTAAATTATTGCACCACCACCAAAACAATTTCTATTCAAGTTTTAAAGGTAGCGATCATTTCAGAAAAAAAATTAAATAAACCCCTAACGCGGGTTACGTATTCTATGGAAATTTGAGTCTGACTTCATCATGATTATTACATGCAATCCGTTATTTTTCTTTCGTTATTTAAACTGGTTATAGAGAGGATTGGGTCATGTAGATTTTAGTTATGTCACTTTTATACAGCTGTGAATGACAATAAGTTTCCTTTTGAAATAAAGGAAAACATACTTAGTGGATGTAAATATAATTGTGTTGAATACCGTTTTATTTGTATTAAACATATACACTTTATTTTTAAATTCGTATGTATTATTGTATATTCAAGACACTTTCCGATTTCATAAAGACTAAATGAATCTTTCACGTTGATATGTCTTAAAATGTTTAGATACAGTAAAAAAAATTCAAAGGAATATAATATGCATTAAAATACTGTAGTAAACACTTACACCAATTTAAAAATTGAAGTTCACTGGGAACGTGGTTGATACGTGATCAAATCGTCTGAGAGGCCCTTCGGGCTCACAGAATTTAAACACGTGACCGACCGAGTTCATTTCACGGTTAATTTGCTGTTTAACTAGCTGTTTATCTCTTAAGTAAAAATCAATATAATTCCGGCGCGAACTAATATTGTTGAATAAATGATAATAATTTTATCTTTCATGTACTGTTAAGTTACCACGTCAACACTTTATAACTATTCATTTGCATTGAAAACTTTTCTCTAATTTAAAAATCACAATATTTTATATACGATTATTTTATTCTGCAAAGCTGAAACTGTTGTAATTTCTTATGCGTTGTGTTCAAATAGTTTAAAACTGCCATTTTCTAAATCGTTTGCTTCTGTTTCCATGGTTAACATTACCTTTGGGGTTTCCCCGAGCAGGTATGAGTCCTGTCGACAACCTATATTTGACCAGAAGTGGGGTTTTTTTTCGTCACATGTATACGCAATAGTTAAAGATATCAATATTGAATCACGTGAAAATATATTGAATTTTATTGCACAACATAAGGTGAAATAAGCGATATTAATGTCTTTGTTTAAAATTATGCAAATATAATTTCATCAGTTCCCAAGATAGTAGTAAGAAAAAAGAAATACTAGTATATCGATTATGCAGTGTCCAATTTCTTTTTGAACATGTATAAGTACTAAAAGTAAGTGATTTGAAAATTGAATCATGTTTCTGGGGTTACCTTTCCCTTACATAATGACTCAAATATCTAACGAAAAATATATGACATCAAAAAATTCCAGCTAGGAAGAAATCGATACGGTACTTTATTTTATTCAAAGAATGGCATTCAAACAAAGTTTTACGTAATCTCACATTTAAATGAAGAAAATAAACCTTCGTTCATTTTGGACAAAGAGAGGAAAAAAAAATAAAGGATCAAATGAAGAAATGTCATTGTTCTCTTAGTGCACACCTCTTGTATGACTTTAAATCACAAAAACAGCTAAATTTAACATCTTTCTCGAAACGAAAATAAAAACACGTAACTATCATTTCTAAAATTAACTAATGGTATTCCTCAATATTGTAATTGTAAAAACTACTTGGAAGACTGTTGAGGTAGCTTGGGGTAGGAATTTCGATGGGCTATGCTCAGAACAATTTTAGACAGTTAATATAAACTGGTAGTTTGAAATCAGTATTACATGCGTTCAATAAATATTTTTGCGCTGATTTCTGGGGGAAGGGGGTAATATATTCTTCTCGAGGTGGAAAATTCAAGGACGAGTTTCCGTAAATTAACAAAGTGATTTCTATACGCTTGAATTTTCGTGGAGGATGTTGGTCAAGAACCCTCTTTAGATCCGCTAGAAAGCAAACAACTTTTTATTAGTTCGTGTATGTATTAAATTTATAAGTTTAGTGGTTTACCTAAACAGCAGTAACAAAACAAATATCATAAATATGGTTTAATTGTTCTGTTAAGCAACACATTTCACGTTCTCATAACTGATTATTAACATTTGATTAGACAAAACACTCATTAGGTATAAAATTACCCTTACCCCAGCAATGTGTGCAGTGATTAGGGTATAGAGAATTTTCCGAAATATGCTAGGGCTATTTGTAAATGGTTTCGCTTACAAATGTTAAAAAAGACAACCCAACACCTCGTTAATGCAAAGAACAGGATGTTTAAAACATTCTAAGACCGTGAATTCCAAGTATTGAGAAGTTTATAAAACAGAACGAAGAAACTACGCTCTACTTACGTTGAATGGATTTAAAGTTCTACTGACATCATAAAATAGCAACGAATGCAATGTGACCCACGGAAAATGTATAAGTCGTCGGTTTTTGTTTTACAAGATTTATTAAAACTCCGCAAACTTAATTATTACAATATTCTGCTAGGACGGGAGTCGGTGGTACGAGAGCCCTGACTGTCGCTCTCCAACATGGCCAACAATTACTTAAAGATATTTTGAAATACTGTAGGCACATGCAACCATGATGATAATTTATGATGGTTCTTAAAACTATCTTCAAGATTTTTACCAAAAGGATTTTAAATAAATTAAGATGGCAGATATAAATCGAATATATAATTCACGTGACAAGAGTCTATTCAAACGTTAACGTTTATATATCGATAGCAATTGTATATACAGTTATCAAGAGATTAATTACCGTACTATTGGAGGCTGGATGGTTAACAAAGTCACCATCAGATCCGTCTTAGTTTTTTTTAAATATTATTTTGCTATCAAATACTAGTACTATAGAAAAAAAAATATTAAGTAAAATTCAGATTTTAAATTGGAACATTTTCCTATATCTATATACAGGAATCTTCTTCTTAAGGAGATAAAAATGTTATGAAAATAGCCACGACTATTCGACTTTCTTAAATATACAAAGACCTAGCGTGTCTCTATTTTTTTTAAACTTGTACAGACCGTATTAATTGATGTCTTGTATTTATCAAATGAAAAAAGTTGATACTTATAGGCTGGCAAAGTGGAAAGTAAAACAAAAAGAATACCAATCGTAAAAAACAAAATTGTGCTTGTATTTTCATGACTTTTTAAGAAAGTTTCATGCTTAGAAGCTTCCTAGGTTTTTTCATATATTTTTCAATGTTAATGTTTAATGTTAATGAGGACATTTTTTCAGTTTTTCAAATTCGTAAATTATCATATATTCAAATATAATCAAATGAATATAATATGTGTTGTGACGGTATATATTTGGCAATGATACTCACAAATATGAGTTATGAGTTGTTAAAAACCTCTTAAGTCTAACGGATAAAATCTACGTCCAACTCGGGCAAGGTACAGGTAACAATGAACTTTGTTTACAATGGATATATATTTATGTTGTTATTTATGGAATTCCGAACCCGATGGTAATATTCACTACATTCCTCCCCATCATATTTAAAAGGACTGGTGTGTAAAACTTTAAAACATATACATGTATTATTTCTAATAAATTACTAAGTAACACACTATTAGACAGCTGTTCACAATCAGACAATCCGACTGTAAATAAGCACTCCAAAAGTGTGATATTTCATATATGCAAAGATTAAATAAAAACAGATAACACTGTTATCAAGAGGCATAAAAATATTGGCCTTATTAAAAACTAATACATGTATTTAAAAGTAATGAACGTTGATTGTTCAGTCCTAAAATATTATTTGTTTAAGTTAAAACCCTACATTGGTTTGATTATCTAAATTAAAAGATTTCATTAGACAAGTATTTTGTCCTTCTCCATACCTTCTACTAGGATTTTGTGAATTGTGAATCATTACTAAACAACATGAAGATCCAGGATCTTAATAAAATCAGACAATGATATCAGAGTATCCGACATCTTTGACTGCAGAACTTATTCACATAATTTAATTTAAGTATTTCCTGATAATTCATTAACATTGTATCAGGTTGTATTCGTAAAGTTTAGATTTGTCCTTATACATGTATTTGCATCTTTGTTGTTTTAATTTTTATTAAACTGGACAATCATTCTATCTCATACTGGTATGTGGTTATAATTAAATCTAATATTTAAATCGGGTATGTGGTTGTGGCCTTGGTTTGTTAAGTCGAGCTGACGAATGGCCTATTTCCTCAGCTCGAGTAAAAGTCAATATTGAGTACCGGCAAGAGTAGTCGCCAATTTTAATTATATAACATACTTTGATACATATTAATATAAAAGTAGCAATATACCATTAATTTGTTGCTAAGAGCACCTGTTGGCATGGTAATGAAAACTAAAAAAATAGAAAAATACAAATCCTAGCAATTGTAAAGCAATGTACAAAGTTATAGCAGCATATACTAGGATTTGTTATGACATTTGCCATTAAGATATTATATTCACTAAACGGTCAATTTAAAAAGAAATATAAATAAAGACTGTTTTAATTGAAGTTTTTCCTTACATTTTATGAACATGATTTTCCCCCGGATATTTCATAGATGTTAGCATAAAAACAAACTGTATATAGATATACAGCTGTATTTGAAAAATTCATGATAACTAAGAAAATCGTCATCTTAAATATAACTTATAATGCTGAATAAACTGATCATAATGTTTTGTTGTTTTATTTTTAAAGCGTTGTTTAATTACCATGGTAATGTATTTAAACAATTCATTTGCCATGAAAACTTTTCTATAAGTTAAGAATCACAATATTTTGTGTAAGATTATTTTATTCCGTAATAAAACTGAAACTGTTGCAATAACTTATGGTTTTTGTTCAAAATAATTTAAAATAGGCATTTTCTAAATTGTTTGCTTCTGTATCCATGGATAACATTTCTGTTGAAGTCATTTGGATTCCGTTTTACTAGGGTCAAACTCCTTTAATCAGAGCAGTTGAAATTTGAAATCATCACTCCATATGAAAAAAGTATCAATTTTGATATTAAAATCATTCTTCAGAGCTTTATCCGTAATGTATAGACATAAGAGATGGAAAAGCACAATGATGCCAAATTTTATTATAGTTAACAAATTGAACATGAGATAACTTTTCAAAATTTCTCTGCTCTGGTCAACATGTAAAAAATCGGTGATTTTCAAAGTTAGCTCCTCCCATTTTCTCACACACTCCTTCCTGGGATTTAAGGTCTCCCCATGCAGGTTCGAATCTTATCGACAACCTACATTTTGGCAAAAGTGTATTTATGTATCATATGTATACACAATACAAAATAGAGACTGATATCGGCTTTCAATTATTTAAATTGTTATTTAAAACCGAAAAAAAATGTTTTTACGAAGAACAAGGTATTGCAATGCTGAAAATTGGTCTCAATTGATGCGTAAAGTAATTATATCTATATACATGCAAAAATAGTCTGGTCAAGATTTTAGTTTTTTAATTTAAAGATATATCTGAAATATAAACTCTTAAATCTTTCATATCTTTCGAATCTATTGATAGAATCTAAAGAATCAGTTGCATCATTCAAGGACATGTCAAATTTTTATAGTAAACAAAGAAGTTAAATGAAAATGCAGAATGTTACATTAATTGTAATTTCTGTTACCGATCGACAGTCGATTGCAGTTTCGCCTTATGAGGCATCTGATAAACTTTACTTATTGCGCAACCTTCACGCTTTGCACTACATTGTAACTTTGCAAAGACAGTTTCAAAAGAGGTTTCAAAAGAGGTTTAACTATGGAACATTATTTTAATGTATTCTACTTAAGATTATACCATTATACAGTAATATAATGATTTTAAAAATACTTCATTGGCCCATTAAATACTTTACTGGTGTGGCCAGCTTTTCTTCTCAAAAGATCAATATAGTCTTTAAATGACCATTACCACCCAACCCTCTTAATTAAACGTAAATATCATTTGACGATTCAAGTTATCATTTATTCCTGTAATGGGTTTTCTTTTGGTAATTTTATGTGATATTAATTTTCTGATCGGCCCTGTCTTTATATCGAGCCAACGTTTGTTTCTTTTTACAGACAAAAGGGATAATGTAATATCGAAGACACGTGTCTAGAATTATCATAATGAGTTTGAATAATGTTTATTTTATAAATGAGCGATTTGAACATTGAATCATATTCTGAAGTTTCATTTTCCGATTTCCATACATGTCTAAAGAGATATTTGTGTCTCACCAAAGAATTCCATGAAGAAACAGACAGTTATTGAAATCTCATACAGCGTCGTATTCTTCTTTTAAAAAATGGCATTGAAATAAAGTTTTCCATAATCACAGATGAAAGTAGAAACTATAAACCTACGTTCATTGTGGACAAAGAGAAAAACTAAATAAAGGTTCGTATGAAAAATTGTGATTGTCCTCTTAGTGCACGCCTCTCCTATGACTTTAAATCACAAAAACAGCCTGGTTTCACATATTTTATGAAACGAAAATAAAACACGTAACTAACAATTCTGTAATTGACTTCTTGTATTTGATATACTTTAATTGTAAAACTGTAATTGTTCATGCTTAGAAGACTCTTGAGGTAGCTAGGGATTGGAATTTCAATGGACTATGCTAGGCACACTTTTAATGTAAACAGCATGGTAGTATGAAATCAATATTGCATGCGCGGATCTAGATATTTCCGAGAGTGGAGATTGGGTAGTGGATCTTGTTTACTTGGTTGGGGTAAGGGGTCCGAGTCCTACCATTTGTAAACTTACAATCTGGTTATAAAATAAGTTAAAATTTTTCAGAATGATCCGCTAGATCCGCTACAACGCAAACAATTATTTATTAGGACGGGTGTGTAATTAATTTATAGGTTGTTCACCTGGAACAGTTTTTTAGTTTACCTATACAGTTGTAAACTGTCCAATATAATAACTATAAGATAATCGGTAAGTTTTTACAAGACATCTTATAATCTCATAATTGATTATTTACATTATTAACATGCTTAAAAAGCACTTATGTATAATATTACCCTTATCCATAGCAATGTGTGCAGTGATTAGGAAAAGGGCATTTCCCGAAATATCCTAGGGCTATTTGTAAACGGTTTTGTTTACAGATCCCAAAGACATCGTGAATTCCCAAAACAGGAACTGTTAAACATTTTTAGAACAAAATTCCAAGTATTGAGAACTTTTTAAAACAGAACGAAGAAACTACGCTCTACCGAATTTGAATGGATTTAAGCAAGAGAATCAGAATGGTGCCTGTGTTTGAAGTGGGCTTAAAATGGGTTATATAACAATATGAATTAAACAGATGATGTAATCTTCTGAGTCTATCTTACAAGCATGTTATGAAAAAGGGTTTTTGTCGCTCTGTTTGATTTGATATATGACGGCACATATGAGGAGATGAAGTGTTCATCTATCTTATTTTACAATAAATGAAAAAAATTCATTTACCTTGTTTAAAAAATGCAATGTTTAAATGCATGTTTCACTACTGGACCAATCTGTTAACATTAAAACCTCCCAACCAGGGTTCAGAAACTTGGTAAAAGCTTCCTTGCTCAGTTTATCCACTCTCCTGATAAGCATGCTCAGAAATTGAGAGGAATACTTTTACCGAATAAATGTTTAGCTGAATTTTTTACTTATTCTTTCAGACTTGTTAACCAATATGAATAATTAACATAACAGTTTTCTTTTCTTCTTATCCATACTTAATGTAATTGAGGTAGAGCACTTAATCCAATTAAGATAGCAAAATAAATTAAATATTCGTTTGAACAATAGACGACTTTTGCTGTCGTTCATCCAAAGATACTTCAGAAAATCTGATCTGATCTTTCTTATTCGGTTATTAAAGAATACTTAACCAAAAAATATTACAACAATATGCTGAGGGTCAACTGCATGTACCACTCATCTAGCGTTTGTTTGTCTGGGTTATTGATAAAATCAAACAATTAAAAATTGAATCTTCTTCCAAACTAAATTCACGACAAAGACAATTAATTCACAACAAAAGAAACTAAAGGTTGTTTTTGCTATCCTTAACAATCGAAATGTGTTAGGCAACCTACTGACAATTAAAGAGACGTGTTTCAAATTACACGTTTTAACTGATACCGACAGTTGGTTTTCAAAATACATGTAGAAATACGCAACCTGATGGTGATTCGTGATGGCACTTTAAGCTATGTTTAAGATAATTACCAAAACAATTTAAAATAAATTAGGATGACAGATACATCGTACATGTATATAAAGTTGACTTGACAAGAACCCATTCAAAAGTTATTGTGATATATAAATAATAATTTCAATTCAACAGTTACATGTATTTATAGACTGATTACTCTAGTATTAAATAAACAGGTGCCTCTATTTTTTTCAGACTTGTATAGACCGCATATATTTGTGCGATCTGAAATCTCGGAATAAGATTCTAAAAAATGATTTTAAAAAATAATAATAGCTAATCTGTATTAAATTTTTTATATGTAATATGGTTTAGAACCAAGTCTCTTGTAAATATATAGTGAAGAAAAGTTGATACTTACAGGCTTGCAAGGTGAACAGTAAAACAAAAAGAATGTCAATCGTAAAAGACAAAATTGTGCTTGTCGTTTCATGGCTTTTGAACAATGTTGAATGTTAAATCGCTTCCTGGTTTTTTCATGAAGGCGCTTTTGAATGTAAAGAAATCTTTATTTAGGTGCAAGCTCACACTGCACATTCTACATATGTATTACTCAGTTTCGTTTAATCCAGTGTGGATTTCCATTCCATGAACACAAGATCACAGTCCGAAGGAAATGAAACTGTATATTAAATACAATAGTTTGATAAACCTAAAACAGCTTTTTATCTTTTGTGGTTTGAATGGTACTTTTCGTGGTGCGGCATGTTTATTTCCCAAGTCATAAACAAAAATGCTTAGGGTGTTGCTAAACGCGGATTGTTGATTTTACTTTCTTGTAACGATCAATTTGTAAATTTGTTTAAAAAGATCTAAATCTACACAACAAAATTGTTGTTCGATGATCAATAAGGGTTTAAAGGTAGGATCATTGCAGAGAAAATTAAATAACCCAATACTATGGAAATTTGAGTCTGACTTCATAATTATTATTTTATGCAGTCCGTTTTTCTTACGTTACTTAAACTGGTTAGAGAGAGGACTGGGTCATGATTTTAGTTATTTCTCTTTTATACAGCTGTGAATGACAATAAGTTTCCGTTAGAAATAAAGGAAAACATACTTAGTGGATGTAAATATAAATGTGTTGAATGACGTTTAATTTATATTAAACATACACTTTGAATTCAAATTCGTATTTATTATAGTATAAACCACTTTTGAATAAGTTTTCTCGTTATGTCACAAATGAGATAATTTTATTACTCTGCCCCGAAAATTGCTGAATCACACCGGAAACAGTTATATTGCCCTCCCGGAAACAGTTATATTTCACAGGAAATAGTTATATTGCCCTCCCGAAACTGAAATATCACCATCGCGTGCAAGAATTCTCAATATTAATTACGTCGGGTTCGAAATTCAACAAGCCAGTTGCTAAGCAAACGTAAACAGATCCGCGAATTTTAAACATGTCAGGCCAAATCTGCGGTTTGTTCATCTAAATTCAGATGAACTCGATAGTTTAATTGATGAAAAAATTCGGCAAATACGACAAAAGTGATAAACTCAAGCGTTAGTGTTGTAAAAATATGTGCCTCTGCCTTGTGAATTAAATAAATATGTTCATAACCCGACTTTGATTTGTTTAAAAATGTTATATAACATATATTGCATGTCTTCTCGGGCGACAATACCAGAATATTTGTCCCTCGGTGACAGGAAAGCCCTGGAGTGTTATGTCGCCCTCTGCCTTCGGCATCGGGCGACATAACACTCCAAGGCTCTCCTGCCACCTCGGGGCAAATATTCTGGTATGTCGCCCTCGATACCATGTAAAATATGTATAATATTCAAGACACTGTCCGATTTTATAATGACTAAATACTTCTTTCAAGTCGAAAATGTCTTAAAATGTTTAAATACAGTAAAAAAAAACCTCAAAAGAATATAATATGCTTTAATATACTATAGTAAACACTTACATCAATTTAAAAATAATGTTAACTGGGAACTTGGTTGATACGTGATCAAATCGTCTGAGAGGCCCTTCGGGCTCACAGGATTTGATCACGTGACCGACCGAGTTCATTTCACGATTTACTTGCTGTTAATCTTGCTGTTTATCTCTTAAATAAGAATCATTATATAATTCCGGTGCGAACTAATTATGTTGAATAGATGATTATAAAGTTATTTTTCATGTACTGTTAAGTTACCACGTTGACACTTTAAAACTATTCATTTGCGTTGAAAACTTTTCAATAATTTTAAAATCACATTATTTTGTATACGATTATTTCATTCAAAATAGTTTAAAACGGCCATTTTCTAAATCGTTTGATTCTGTTTCCATGGTTAACATGACCTTTGGGGTTTCCCCGAGCAGGTTCAAGCCTGTCGACAACCTATATTTTGGTTCGAAGTGATTTTTTTATCATATGTATACGCAATTGTTAAAGATATCAATATTGAACCACGTGCAAATATATTGAATTTCATTGCACTACATAAGGTGAAATGAGTGATAGTAATGTGTTTGTTTAAAATTATGTAAATATAATTTTCATAATTTCCCAAAGAAGTGTTAAGAAAAAAGAAATACTTGTATATCGATTATGATGTGTCCAATTTCTCCTCGTACATGTATAAGTTTTAAAAGTAAGTGATTTGAAAATTGAATCATGTTTCTGTGGTTTCCTTTTCCTTACATAATGATTACATAATGATTCAAGTATCAAACAAAAAATATATGACATCAAAAAATTCCAGCTAGGAAGAAATCGATACAGTACTTTATTTTTTTTTCCAGCAATGGCATTCAAACAAAGTTTTACGTAATCACACATTTAAATGAAGAATATAAACCTTCTTTCATTGTAGACAAAATGGTTTCGCTTATAAATGTAACAAAGGACAACCCAACATGAAAGCAAAGAACAGGATGTTTAAAACATTTTTAGACCGTAAATTCCAAGTATGGAGGATTTTATAAAACAGAAAGACCGAAGAAACTACGCTCTACCGACGTGGAATGGATTTAAGCAAGAGAGTCAGAATGGTGATAGTGCTTGAAGTGGGTTATATTACTATATAAAGATGATGTAATCTATTGAGTTTTACATAGTTTTACGTAATCACACATTGAAATGAAGAATATAAACCTTCGTTTATTGTGGAAAAATGAGAAAAAATATGAATAAAGGTTCAAATGAAGAAAAGTCATTGTTCTCTTAGTGCACACCTCTCGTATGACTTTAAATCACAAAAACAGTTTCACATCTCACATTTTCTCGAAAATAAAAACACGTAACTGTCATTTCTAAAAATTAACTAATGGTATTCCTTATTTTGTAAATGTAAAAATTGACTTCTTGGAAGACTGTTGAGGTAGCTTGGGGTATGGATTTGGGCTATGCTCAAAACAATTTTGGACAGTTAATACAGTGGTTGTAGTTAATAATACTGGTTGTATGAAATCAACATTACATGCGCTCAATAAATATTATTGCGCTGATTTCCAAGGGGAGGGGGTGATATATTCTTCTTCAGGTGAAAAATTCAAGGACGAGTTTCCGAAAACTAACAGTGATTTGAATAAGCTTGAATTTTCCAGGAGGAGGTTGGTCAAGAACCCTCTCTAGATCCGCTACAATGCAAACAATTTTCTATTAGTACGTGTATGTATTAAATTTTTAAGTCTGTGGGTTTACCTAAACAGCAGTAACAAATCAAATATCATAATATGGTTTAACTGTTCTGTTAAGCAACACATTTCATGTTCTCATGACTGATTAATAACATGTGGTTAAACAAAACACTCAGTAGGTATAAAATTACCCTTACCCCAGCAATGTGTGCGGTGATTAGGGTAAAGAGAATTTTCCGAAATATGCTTGTTGAGGCCCAATTGGCCACATCGCTCAACTGAGCAACACTGGCTTTATATGGGCGTTCAAAGGATATTGTGGCATGTGACCCCTCGGTAGATTAACCAAAAATGAATATCTGAATTTTCACTTCTTATACTTAATCTTTGACATATCTACCTTTATGGAATACCATTTTTACCGAAATTAAGATCATATGCAATATAAATAACAAAATTTTCAGTTGGTGTTCACGGTTAACTTCCAGTTCCCTTTATTTAAGCCCCCCCCCCCCATCACTTTATAAAACGATTAAAATACATGAGAGCATAAAGGTACATTTTCTCCCTCCACTACTTTTTAGTCATTGTATTTTAAAAAATCCTACATGTGAAAGAAGAAAAGTGTACCTCAATGCACCAGAATGAATGCGCTCAATTCCTCAAATTAAAAAACATTGAAAATCTAATTGGCCTTCTCCATTATAGACGATTGTCATTTACCAGGCATGAATTTATTTCGTATGACGTTTTGATATCCTTACTCACTTGATTGAAGAATAAACTTAACTGAAAATGTTGTCACATATGATAAAGAGCTATAATTCAAATTAATGTATAGGCAGGCATGTCGCTCTATTGTACCAAGGCCCATCCATTTTTTTCAACTTTATTAAAAAACAACAAATGTGTACAATGAGGATTTTCCGTTGCAATATTTTTTTAAGAACACAGATAATGCTTTTATCCTCATAATAATAATGTGTCAAGACTTTGGAAACTGTTTAAAAGGCGTCGTTTTCATTTACTTGTGTTCGAAAAACTATCAAAAATTTGTGTAGATTTTATGCAATTCATCGTTGAAGAAGGGGCACCAGAAAGTAGTTACAGCATATTATCTTTTTAGCAAAACTTTTCTATTGACCAACCAAAATTTCAGCGTCAATCGTAGAATTATAAGCAAAATACAAAGCTTGGTTTTGAGTCATGTTTTTGTTCACATGAGTTTATTACATTCATCTTAAGATTTTTAAACCTGGTATATCCTATAAAGCATAGCTGCATTTAAAATATAAACAAACTAAAGCATGACCTCAGCTTTGTGTACAAACATATGGTAGCATCTTGCGCAAAGCTCTGTATCTTGCTTATAACTCGAAGCTTGACTCTTAGGTTAGTAAAATTACAGGAATTTGTAAACAATTAAAACAAGAGAAAACTGCACTAAAACAAAGAAAAAACTCAATTTATTTTTCATCATATATATACTTTAGTTATATATTTCTAGCAGCGAGAATAATCTCCGTTTAGATTGAAATTGCTGAGCATCTTAATAGAACATGTTGCATAAATCAACCATTACGTAGAGATTGACCAAATTACACGCACCGACATAATTTGACCCCCCAAGGTGGCCCCACCCTACCCCCTGAAATCATGGTTTGAACAAACTAGAATGAATTAACACTACCTGAGGATGCTTCCCTTCTACACAAGTTACAGCTTTTCTGGCTAATTGGTTTTTGAGAAGAATTTTTTTTAAAGATTATCGCTATGTATTCCTATGTAAAAATCGACCCACCCACTGTGGCCGCACCCTACCCCCGTGATCATGGTTTGAACAAATTTGAGTCTACACTACCTGAGGATGCTTCCAAACAAGTTACAGCTTTTCTGGCCTACTGGTTTTTGTTGAGAACATTTTTCTCTTTGTTTTCCTATGTAAAAATTTCAACCCCCATTGTGGCCCCACCTTACCCCCGGGGATCATGATTAGAAAAAATTTGAATCTACACTACCTGAAGATGCTTCCACACAAGTTACAGCTTTTCTGGCTGACTGGTTTTTGGGAAGAAGATTTTTAATGAGTTTTCTCTATACATTTGTATCTAATAATTTGATCCCCCATTGGGGCCCCACCGTACCTCCTGGGATCATGGTTTGGACAAGCTTGAATCGACACTACCTGAAGATGCTTCCACACAAGCTACAGCTTTTCTGGCTAACTGGTTTTTGAGAAGAAGATTTTTAATGAGTTTTTTCTATACATTTGTATCTAAAAACTTGATCCCCCATAGGGGCCCCACCGTACCTCCGGGGATCATGGTTTGGACAAGCTTGAATCTACACTACTTGAGGATGCTTCCACACAAGTTACAGCTTTTCTGGCCAATTGACCTCAGGTGAGCATACAAATTAGTTATGTCTCTGCTACATGTACACACACATAGTATTTCCATCACCAAAATTAATCTCTAACTGAATAGACTAGAGAAAGTACTGACAACTAGCCCAAAACACATTGCAGTAATCAACTATTACGCAAAGACCGTATCACCATTAGAATTTGTATTTTAGTTGTTAAAGTACCGTACCTGTTAATGTATCTTATTTTCCGCAAGTAACAGTCAGCTGTCTTATTTACCGATGTCTATATTTGATTGATACGTAAAAATGACAAAATACAGGCGAAGTTACAAACCGTAATTCATGAAAACGAAACCAAAATCAAAACAAGCTAAAACCACCGTCAACGGTGAAAATGTCAACGCATTGTAATATTTGATCTTAATTTACTTCACGCATTAATGTATCTTGCATGTTTCAAATATTCCTTTTGCACGCAAACTGTTCCACAACAACCAAATTCATCTTTGTCAGATTGACCCATTTCCATTTAGAGAAGAAGTTCAAAATGTAAAAAGTTTACAGACGGACGGACGGACAGACAGACGGACAAAATGCGATCAGATTAGCTCACTTGAGCTTTCAGCTCAGTTGAGCTAAAAAGGAGTAAGGACCCGGGAGTCTACACTTTTTGTGGGATTCAGTTCTCACCAGAATCACCTTTGCTTAACACTACATCACCAGATGACGATTTAAATGTTTTGTTTAGACATTTTTTATCAACTTTAACAAGGCGCCGACAATAACCCCCGTCTTAAATTTGTCTGGGTGAGCAAACAACTCAGGAAATTTTGGAGCTGATAGGTGATCATTGTACTCAGTAACTTTAGAAGTATCTTTATATTATTTTAAACGAACTAGCAGATGCGTGCCAGGAAGACGCTAACTTCTATCATGTTAACAATTCTCTTCATAATTATGAGATACATTGTACCCAATAGTAACAAAGCATTCATTCCCTGCATTTTGAGGCAATTGTTTCATTGCAGTGTTTAGCATATTTTGTACCCTGAAAATTTGTAATGGATGCAGAAGCAATTGGTTGAATATTATCTCAGAAAAGTGCGCGACAAAACACAAATAGTAAAACATTTTTATTTTCATTTAATTTTATTTCAAATCTGGCAATGATTGGGCACGGCTGTTTAAGGGTAATGGGGCGCCATACATGACAAAGGGCATGCCTCAAATTTCAAAATTCAACACATGAAGTAACATCATACATATAGTCAACATCAACAAATTCAAACAAAGTTCAAAGTTCATTCAAATTTCACAGGTTTGATACCTTGACTCTGGGAGGTGCAGAAGTCAAGAATTTACGATGACCCTTGGGAGGTGCAGGGGTCGATGTCCACATAATACATGCACTAGTCTCAAATGACCAGCGCCGCTCATTCACGCCAATCAGGTGTTAAATGCACACGTGTAGCATACAACAGCCGTACCGGAAGACAGGTCCTTACAGGATTTCTGAAAAATAAAACAGAACAACCAGCAGATACCTTTTCAAAAGAGAAGGAAGGGTGGGTTATTTGCAGCACGTGCTTATCAAAGAGAAAAATTTAATATTAACTTAACCAACCTATCTTCTCGGCAACAGGAATTGAAAGAAAGATTATTGGGCTTGGGCTTTTTACATATTCAATAGGGAGATAACTCCAGTAATAAAGTGTGTGACAAAGGGGAGATAATGATGTCGGCCCTTTCTTCGATAACACCATCCAATCCATGAAGAATTATTATTAAAGATGTAAATATTATCTCAGAAAAGTGCGCAACAAAACACAAATAGTAAAACATTTTTAATTGTTTTATTTCAAATCTGGCGATGATTGGGACGGCTGTTTAAGGGTAATGGGCCGCCATGCATGACAAAGGGCATGCCCCAAATTTCAAAATTCAATACATGAAGTAACATCATACATATAGTTAACATAAATCAGCAAATTCAAAGTTCAAAGTTCATTCAAATTTCACTCAAAGTTTGAAGTTCATAGGTTTGATACCTTTATTTTGGGAGGTGCAGAAGTCAAGAATTTACGATTGACCCTTGGGAGGGGCAGGGGTCAATGTCCACATAATAATACATGCACTAGTCTCAAATGACCAGCGCCGCTCATTCGCGCCATAAGTTCCCAAACTCGAAAGCAGCTATGGAGCTTTAGAGATTGGGAACTCCGCCACCATATGGGTGGGGGTATGAGCGGATTTAACTTACAACCGTGTCCTAGGGTAAGCTTGCTAAGCCGGATAGCAAGCATGCCCTTTTGTTAAGATAGCCTCAAGGCCCCCCTGAAGAGTATTTAGGAAAACAGCATTAGCCAATTTTGACAAGTGTACTCCATCACAAAAAAAGGAGTCACGCTTTATATCAGGATGGCGGATAATTGCGGCGTCATACCGCAAGGCCAACCTGGATGCACAAGAATTAAGGCGTTTACGTTGTTATTCTATAGCACGAGAGTTTTGAGAATAAACTTGAAAAAGCTTAATGCAAACTAGCCTGAGTTTTCGAATTGAGGTCTCCCCTAAGTCATTTCCCCCACAGTGTATTAAAAGGACATTAGGTGCAGCACCCACCTTTGCAAGGGTTTTAAGCTTCTGCTCTACTTGAGACAATTTCAGGCCGCTGTACTCCTGCCACCATAATGAAATATTTAGCCTTTTCAAGTTCAGGTGAAGGCCTCCAGGTCTTAAAAATGCTTCTAATTGAGCATACTTCAGTATTGAGGACCCCGCTAACCACACTTTTTGTTTGTCTACAATAGATAAGCAAAGCCTTTGAGTTAAAATTTTGGTATGCGAATATATGACTTATAACACGAAGATTTCCATCTTCCACATTTCTGAATTGTTTCCGCAGAAAAACCTTGCAATGCTAATTCAGTGCTAGCTCCAATCCGAAAAGAATGAGATTTGTATATTGTGTTCTCCGGTAACTTAAGACGAACTGCTGCTTTTGAGAGTACTGCCGTAAACTGGTATCTTGTGAGTGGGGTCTTATCAAAGTGACAAAAAAGAGGCCCTGCAGTCAACGGGCGAACACTTAAATATTTCTCAACAAGCTTAAATGAACACGCAACTCCCTTAGATTTACTAATTTGCAAAATTGTACATTTTCCTACCTGGTCAGTCTTCGAATGTTTGAGATTGATTAACAATAGCTGTTTATCAAGGTCTAGAGCTAGATTTTCCATACAAAGTACAATTTTGTTCGGAATTTTACAGTGAACAGTCAATTAACCGACACGAAATAAACCATGAAATGCTAGTGAAAATGCTGCCGAGAAAAGACTTGTTTCATAAGAATTAGTGCATGTAGTGGGTAAAACCAAAATTATTTTTTCAAGCAAGTCTTTAGTTATAGGCAGTCTTGTATCAGAATTGTGATTTAAGCGTTTCATGCCCTGCAAAAGCTTAGTAACTAAAAATTGAGAAGTTGGGTCCCCTATTCCTTGTAACTTGCAGTGATAAGAAATTGCAGACAAATACGAACGCACCGTTGTAAAAGCAAGGCCAGATGTTGATAGATGCAATAAGTACTGAACATGCAAGTGCGAACTGATGACAAACTTTTTGATACGACAGTAAACCGACTTTTTGAACACTATGTGTGTTATCGGATATTGCAGCTTCTAACAGCCGATCAAATTCAAACTTGAAATAATGTTGTGAAATGACTGGGGGATGGGTTCGGGGTCCCTCCTTGCGTTTGGTGCAGCCTGGCGAAACCTGGTCCACTGTGTACGAGAAATGGCACCAGCAATATTATTAGATTTGGTTGAAATATATTCTGCACGAAATAAAATGTGGTGTCGCATGCATTTTAAGACAAATGCTCTAACTAATACCATGACAAGCTCAGATTTAGAGGTTAGTTTGTTCAAAACTGCAACCAATGTCTGATTGTCTACGTAAAATGTCCAAATGATGACAGATAAAACCACGGGGATAAACTCTAATAGGGTCATGTCGTGATGCCCATCGATATATTTTCAATTTTTGGGCCAACTAAAAAAACATCATTCCCAATTCAAATAGGCCCCACATGCTAGTTGAGCAGACGCTGAGCTATATGTAATCAAATTGAGATTTTGATCTGAATGCCATTCTTCTTCTAAGAAATAAACCACGCCGTTAAAACTCTCCAAAAATCAACACCACATAAAAATTTCCTCCCGCATCGATTGAGTAACTCTTAGGTAATGATGTGGTTGCATGACACCGATGGTGGCGTCATACAGGCGCCGAACAAATGCACGGCCTGGCCGAATTGCCCTTGTAAAGAAATTAAGTTTTCCCAGCACTGATTGCAACTGTTTAAGTGTGACTTTCTTGAGTGGTAACAATTGTTTTAAATGATTTTGGAGTTCAATACATTTTGGATGAGGTACTCTATCCAGCATTTCAATAGTGTCAATTTCCAAACCTAAAAATGTTAAGCAAGTGGTAGGACCTACAGTTTTATCCTCAGCTAAAGGTACCCCTAGATCATGACAAATACTATGAAATGCAGACATGGTGTCCTTACAAACAGAAGCATTGTGACCCGCAAATATGAAGTCCTCCAAATAGTGGTCTATAATGTCTACATTAGATTTTTTTATTGCCAACCAGTTTAAAAATGTTGCAAATTCTTCAAAGACCTTACACGACACAGAACACCTCATTGGTAAACACTTATCAATGTAGTACATATCATCAAACATAAAACCAAGTAGGTCAAAATCCCCTGGACATGTTGGCAAAAGTCTAAAAGCTGATTTTATATCACATTTTCCTATAAATTCCCCCTGACCAATTTTAGCAATCATGTGTATAACCGAGTCAAAAGAAGTATATTTAACTGAGCTTTCCCTTGGGTCTATGAAAAAATTAACGCTATTGAAATGAGAGGTGTGTTATTAATCTCCAACCAGAGTTGTCCCCCTTTGGCACCTCTCCGATAGGAGATGTGCGGAGGTTTGAAATTGGAAGATCCCAAAATGCCCCCCGACCCGTCGTAATTCTACTACCTTCATTATTTTTTCTTGAAGCTCGTTGTGATGTTCATACGCAAATATCAAATTTTTTTTATTGAATATGAATTCTTGGCCCCGTATAATATAATTGAAAAGTCTGAGTTTGTGGATAATCTGACAAATACTTTTTAAGTGCAGGGAGTTTAATAGGGGTTTTGCCGAGGCCCCACACCTTGTGGGTTTATAAATCTAAAACGGGGGCGCAGGTTGCTGGAGTTCTGGGGTCCCCTGTAATGCGATTGTTGTGTCCTGGGTTGATTGTTAGCATGTTGTGTTGGGAATCTGGGGGCACAAACATTATGCATATGAGTTTGAGCAAGAGTGCAGTGTATCATAGTATGCTGGCTGCTACAGCGTAAACAACTATGAGTGAACGTGCAAGGAAACTTTTCGCTAGACCAATTGAAATTGAAGTTGTAGCACTTTCCTTTAGATGTAGCTCTAGGCAGGGTTTGAGGAGCACTAAAGGTTGAAGTTGGTGTCATGTACATTAACCAGAGCTCAGAATCCACTCCCCCCATGATGATGCTGGATTATGAGCCTTACGTAACCTATACTGAAAATCGTATTCTTTCCATCCCCCTGCTCCCCTATTAGCCCCCTCCTAACACAATGCATGTATTTCAAAAGCTCTATGGATTAAGCAGGGTGGCCACTAAGATAAATCCCGGCAAATATAAACATGAGATCAGTCCACTGTTCTATGGTATCAACCTTTTTGGGGTTAGCATCCTTGAATATTATTTCCCCCATATTATTTACGATTAATTTTTTTTCATCCCCACCAGGTCTAGGAGGCAATAGAGAGGCCAGATCAATATACTGTCCTTCTATAATTTTTTGTTTAATTGCGTTGCTAACGTGCAAACCTAGCATGTTGTGGACCGATGTGACTGCTGGAGGAATACCGTCTATGCATATGGCATGTGAAGATGACGCCGTTGTCCTTGATGGTTGTGTGACCTCCGAATTGGTTGGCACCGGTTCTGATGGGCCATCATCCATTATACCATTGGGTCGCTGCTCCCTGGTCCTTGCCGTTCTACTTTCGCTCGCCCTTGTCGTCTCAATTCTCATCCGTTTGGACCGCCGTGGTGGCATTCCAATCAGTTGATAATTCGCAATCTATCTTCTCAGCAACAGAAAGTGAAAGAAAGATTACGGGGCTTGGGCTTTAATTTATATATTCAATGGGGAGTTAACTCTAGTAATAAACTGCGTAACAAAGGGGAGATAATGGTGTCGGCCCTTTCTTCGATAACACCATCCAATATATAAAGAATTAGATGTAAATAGTATCTATTTTGACAAGTGGAGCTAGAAATTTTATATATAATATACTTACAGTACACGCAATTGATATCAAAACCTATAATATAAAAATAACTAGATGACATCCCTTGCAAGCGCGGGAAATAACATTTTACAAGTTAATGGGCTTTTTGTACACATTTGTGTCCATTTTTTTCTTAATTAGTTTTTTAACCTTTTCAAAAAAAAAAACAAAAAAACAAACGAGTCTTACAAAACGTAATTTCAGTCAACATAAGTAATTTAGCTCATTGTAATGTTCGAAGCTACGCATACAGATGTTCATCTGCAAATCAGACCTATCCGTACGTATTTACAAGAGCTACGCGTACAGTAAACAATATCTAGGCTTGATAAAAAAAAAAACCCTCCCCCCAACAACCTTCAAATTCAAAGAATGCATTGCTTCCTTCATATATGTGGTTTTTTGTCTGAAAGATATCGTATTGGGGAAATATTTTCAAAACAAGAAACAACATGTTTTGAAAGAAATGAGAAACACTTCTCTAGAAATTTTGAATCAAACTTATTGATTGTTTGCGCTGTTTTGATCCAATAAAAATATTTTCCGAAGAGAAATTTTAAGATTTTAATGACGAGCATAAAGTTTAACTTATTCTAGTTAAATACCGTATAAAAATCGCGATATTGTCCCTCCAGATACTAGTTATTTACGTATTTTCCATCTACAATGTACAAACATGTATTATAGAGGAAAAAATAAAGTTTAAGAAAACAAAATATAAAACTATATTGTTCTTTTTCATAAAATACATTTTTTCTATCAGCCCTTAGATTTGATTTCGTTGAATAGAGTTCGAGAGAAAATATTACGGGATACAATATATGTTCTACTGTTATAATTCTACGCGCTATTTAAACTGATCAGACTACTACGTACACGATCGTATAGCGAGCGAAGCGAGCTCTAATGAAAAATGACGTCATTTTAGTGCCTGTAGGATTTTGCGAAGAACATAACGCACATATTCAATAACGCAGACAAAGACGTTGAAAGTATCGTAAATTTTGAGGCCAAATATTGTCAATACCTAATCATGCTATTTATATACATTGAGGAATTAAATTTTGTGATAATTAATGAACAGCAATCATGAAAGAATAATTGTTGTAATAATATAAGCAATATTCATTGGTGAATGAATTGTCAAACAAAGAATGATAATTATATATATTTTCTTGCTGGAGGAAAGGGATTTTTAAGGCGGAATGTCCCTCTGATAAGAGAGATAACTTCTGTAGAAAATACTCTCACTTTGTTTCTGATAACTCATAATTATTAAGGCAACAAGGACAACAAGCAATAAGGGAAGCGGTACGTACTCGGTCCCATTTTATGCTGGAATGCGACATTCATTTTAATTCAAATATTAAAAGATGTAATTTGAACGGAACGAACTGAATCCCAACTTTTCAGGGGAGGGGGGGGGGCGCAAAAAAGTTAATAAGGGGTTAAGGGCTCATTTTGAAGGTTTACTAGTAATCCCCCTTGATTTTGATCACACGAATTTAGAAACACACGCGTTATGTAGAGGAAGTTTCTGAATATTTATAACAAGGGTCTGAGGGCTTTACTCCCTCTGAAGTTGCCAATGCTCCCACAAACAATTGATGTATTAATCATCTTGAGATTAATTGAAATATGCTGATGATAAAGTAAAATATATTTTCTGTTCGAGTACTCTGACGATTTTCCTTATTGAATGGCTGCTAACTTCAGCATGGTTATAATGCACAACAATGGAGTAAACTTTTCATAATTTTGGTTTCATTGTTAATGCACTTGCATACCCAGTAGTCTTTAGTAGGGGAAAATCGTCAATTGCGTATAATTCATGAACAATATCGAGTCTACTCTTTTTTCGCCAATAAACAAATTTTTTTTTATAGTGTCTTGTATATGAAAATAATTTTAATGTGTTGTCACTCGTTATAATGAGAAATATATACATGTAAATATAACTAATTAAGATGAAAACCATACCCCTATACAATACGTCAGTATCATGTTATAACGTAAAGATTTTATTTTCTAAGATATACCCCATTCTTTCACATTAAGTTTGATTGAATATGAGTTATAATTTTCGTTACTTTCTGTAAGCTGCAGTAAAAATTACAATATTGTAAATACTATTTCATAAATAATAAAAAATTATACTGAAAAACTTTAATCTGTAAGGGGGTCATACTTCTACAGGGGTCACTTTTCTTCATGTAGGGTATGCTTATTTTTATGAAATGACACTTATCCTTCAGGCAAAAGGGTTATTTTTCTACGTAGAATAATGACCGGGGGGTCATTTTTCTACGTCGAAAAATGACCACGGTCATTATTCTACGGGGGTCATTATTCTACGTTACACCGGCATGATTGTAAACAGCATCGAGCTTTTTACCAAACTGGCAAATTCATGACCCCTTGGTCAGGGGTTTTGGCGACTGGGTGGGGCGATAATGATTATAGAGAAAATGCATTGATTCTTCAAAAATCTTCTCTGCTCCTGGTCATAAAGTCTATGAACTAAGTACATACTTATGATGAGGAAAATGTCTCTTCCAAAACTTTCTTGGTCCTAGAAAATGTTCAGGAAATATATGAAAGGAGTTATTCTGGAGAAAAAACAAGTTTTTCGTATTTTGTACCATATAAACTGCGGAAGCTCATGGAGGCCAGTTCAGTATGAGAATTAAATTATATAATTGCATTTAATCGTAATAGTTATTGCGTTTCTCCAAATGTATTTTGCGTTTAAAAGGTAAAAGATTGTGATAAAACGCAAAAACTGTAGCGATAAAACGCATAGTAGTTTGCGTTTAAACGCAAGGTAGATTGCGTTTAAACGCAAAGTTTTGGATTTCATGAGCTTCATTATAATCCAATAAAAATATACTATTCACACTAAGGTGGTATAGGATGATAAAATGTACATTATGATTAAAATACTTTCACGACCGGTTTAGATTTTTCAAATTTTACAAAATACGTTTTAAATTTTTTGGAAAGGTAAAATTTTTAATTTCCCAGCGGGATTCGAATGCCTAACTTACAGATCCGTATTGGACCATCTAACCCACTGCGCTACGCTGCTGAATGACAATTTTGGGAAAGAAACTATTCATACAATAATACTTGATTTTATTGTTGATTTCGATAGGAAGTACGTCACAACATGGAGGTGTCCAATACAACCTCGAGACATATAATCTATTTTTAAAAAAATGAATAACACAAAACTTGGCGATTGTACAGTTAAAGTTCATTAATATACCTGTATTTAAAAATATATAGTTACATACAAAAAGGGTTAATCTGATAATCCGAGCCCTAATCAGTGAAACTTTTCATGTTTTCATGAGTGTTTAATATTTAGAACTGAAGATGCTCATGTTTAAACACAATAATCTAAAGAACAAATATAAATAAACTGTGATTTTTTTTTTATTGAATTGAAAGATATTAATGATATCAATTCTTTAATATGTGTTTGTTTGCTGTTTAATTTAGAACAGGTTTCATGATCAAATTTCTACGATCAGAGTCAATTTTCAACGGACTGGGGTCTTTATTCAACACATTTGTCTGAGAATTCAACATTGAAAATTGACAGCCAGGTTAATTTTCAACCCGAGTCATAATTCTTCATTTCACCTGTCGCCCACTCAAGTAACTTGTGTATTTTCTCATAAATAGGTACGCATAGAACGAGAGCGATGCACTGTTGACGGATGGAAAAGAGGCGATCCCCACTGTTTACAGTTTTATGCCTGATGTCCGTAGTACTTATGCCTATTACGTAAGTTATCAACGTTCTGGTGTCTGGTCTATGCTGCTTGAAAATATCTAGATCTCTTACTGAAACGTTCTTACCGTGAAAGTTGTAGATATGTACTTATTTGATTGTTTCAACTGTCTTTGTCTGTGAGAACATTATGAATCAATTTCGAACCCTAAAACCCAATAACTTTATAAAACATGAGTGACACAAAATAGGCGTGTCTTAAAGCATGGTATTGGCTGCGCCGCGAAGTAATACATAGCATGTACTACATTAAAGAAATAGTGGTTTTAAAATAATGTTGTTTTAAAGTGAACAGAAATACAAGCATGCAATAAGGAATCATTCTTTGAATATTATGAGATGATAATTTTGGTCGAAGTGTGATCAAATCTATCATAAAGTCCTTCGGCGCAGCAAATACCGTTTCTCGGTAATGCTGTAAGACATGCCCAAGTTTTTAAGTTATTGGGTTTTAGGATTCAAAATTGATTCGTAATGTTATCACAGACATATAAACAGTTGAAAATGTAAATATAGTATAATAATCCCCTCAAATGTCTTTTTTGTTATACAGTATAATTACTGTAAGCAGAACGTGGATATAAAGTTACGTGCATTAACTGCTGCGTTCCGAGTACAATCTTGTAACTCGATAAGACCAAAGATGATAGATATATTTTCATAAAAGATAATCCATTAATTTTCATAAAAGATAATCCATTAATTTTTCTTAAAGATAATCCATCAATTTTCATTTTAATCCATTCATAGAATCATACATGTATATGAGGTACAAAAAATATGTAAAATATCGCATAATTAAAACAACATTGCTAAGGATACTAGTATTTAGAACATGCATGTTTTAGATTTTTTTTAGATCAATTATAATACATGTGTTGACAGACAGCCGAGTAAATGAAATTGATGGTGTAGAATTTCTTTTTAAAACTGAATCCGCAAAATACTCGTATATTTACTTGAATCCAGTTTTAATTGAATCGTTGCAGTCGCAGTACCAGGGTGTAAAGGATGAGGTACATACAATCACATTGTAATATCTTTAATTTTCATTGGAATAAATTATGAACGTAGTTGAAGAAAAGTGGAAGGATCTTGGAAATGGAAGGTTTAATTTTCGTTTATAACCTTTGGTTTGGATATCGGAGGAAACAACAATGTTGGTCCTGTAAAACAATGTATAACAGTTACTGCACCTGCATCTCAAGTTATATATTTTTCACTATAAAAACACATCCCTTTTATATAACATTATTAAGAAAAAAAATTGACGCCTATGTATAAACACTATATTAATACCGCCTTTACTAGTAATATGACATTCGTATTTCATAAAAAGTTTCATGTAATTGACGAAAATAGACACAACGCGAAATCATGGAAAAAATATTCGTGATTATCTGAAATGATTTAACTGCATCATTGTTTTTTTTAATTTAATCGCTATAACATTGTATCTTGTACTCTTTTACAGACATGGGACGATTTCCATTTCCATCCAGTAAAAACTGCGATTTCTACAAGAAAGAGTTCCTTCTATAACACAAAGCATAACAAACACGTAGAAAATACGGTTGACGATGTCTTCACCCATCCTTCCAGGAACCAATCGGATGTCCAGCGATCCAGACACCTGCCCTCAAATTTGACTATAGTAACGGCCTACTGGAATCTGGGAACGTTCCGGAAAGTCTCCGGAAACATGCATTTCTCAACAAAGACGTACTTCAAATGGGCGACCGTATTCAAGTATCCGGTGAATCCACTGGTGGTGTATACAGATTCAGAGGAGTTCAAAGAGTTGATGGAAAGGCTGCGATCTGACCGTGTCAACAACACCATGATTTACCTGACAAATCGGACTGACTTCTGGCCCTTCAGACTCCTTAATGACGTCAGATCTGTCTATAACGTTCCAGGTTATCCCAAAAACAACCCGAATACAGTGGTTCCAGAATACACTGCGACTCAACATTCCAAATACGTGGTGGTGGCCAACACCGTGCGTAAGCAAGTTTTCAAAATCCCTACTACGCTTGGCTCGATATTGGATATTTTCGAGACGAAGTTGATAAAAATGTGCAATTCGAGTTAGAAATTCCACCAGGATTTGATTCAAAGAGAGAGTCTTATAATCGCATCGACGAGTTTTCTGAAAATGTTGACCCCGTCACGATTTTTCGAAATACTTTGCTGTGGGTTTTTCGGGGGAATTTTCCTTGGAACAGGTGAGGTGTTCCTACAGTTTGAACAGCTTTATCACCGGGCCGTGCTGTATTTCCTAGACTAAAAGCTAATGAACACGGACCAGCAGTTTTTGTATTCTATATACAGTGAAAAGGGCAGGGAAGCTTTAACACCAAATGTTGAACTACAGTTGTACATTCCGAAACGACCCGGAAATCCCTTGTTTTATTTGGGATATCTATGTCGGAAGGAAATTACAAAGACCAAATTATAAAAGAGATTGGAGAGAGAGAGAGAGAAAGAGAGAGAGAGAGAGAGAGAGAGAGGTGTAAGTGGGTGTGATGTAAGAGGGACTTCCCCTTTCTTATGCATATACATATAAGAAGAAAACACAATGTTTCAATGGCACAAACGTCCTGCTCTGTTTTTAATTGCCATCGTATTCTTCATTCCTTATTATAAAAAATATCAAATGTTAATGTAATCAGTATTACATTTTTGTACCAATTATCATTATCATTATCTTTAATGTTAACATGTTTAGTTATACTTTATGTGTATAAACGACTTCTTTGTAGTACATTGTGTATTTATGTGTTTTACATTTTCATCATACAATTCTAGACTTGCTGACTATGAAATACGGTATGACCAAACGTTACCGAACAGCAAAACAAGGACAAGTACAAAGAAATTATAGATATGTTTCTCTTCCTTCCAAATTGTCATGTATATCAATGGTATTCTTAATGGTATAATTTAAAATCTCAGCTGAGTGGAAAGCTTTCATTTGATTTGTCGTCTTCTTACCCGCCGCACATCTGTATGATGGATGTGCAATTTAAATTCTAAGTTGATCAGTTGAAACGAACAGGGACAATTTGATTCGAGTGAAATTGAAGTGTCCAATATTGTTGAATGTATTTGCTGAAGTCGAAGGATTTATCCATGCTCGGATCTAGAGGGGAGGGGTTTCTCCACCGGTAAATTCAATTTTTTTTCAACTGACATAGTAATTAACTGAAAATGGGTATTGGACCTTTCTCCCTCCCGAGGCAAACAAAATTATCCCAAGGAGACACGCACCAAAGACTTGAAAATTTTATAATATCCGCTTCTTTTATCTTTAATGGTTAAAATGTTTTATCCAAATATTAAAGTGCACGGAAAGATAGAGAATCAAAAGTAAAACAGGTCAGACAGGGATAAACACTAAATTAATGCACAAATCTTTATGGTTATACACAGGGAAAAGTGGCTCGTATAATTTTCATGCGATTTCCTTTTCACATGAAAATCATGCAATAATCAATGCGAAAATCAGATGAAACGTTTCTCATGCGAATATCATGTGAATATGTTCGCATGATATTCGCATGAAAAATGTACAATTTTCATGCGAATAATTTTTCGTATGTTTTTCATGCCATTAGATATTTGTGACAAATTCATATAAAATTCATGCGAAATTCACATGAAAATTGTATGTTTTTAATATGAAAATTAAATTAGGACAAATCAATCTATAAAATGTTGAAAACATTCATTTGCCTGTGTATTACAAAATGAAATCAATTTTAACTCATCTCTCATACATCAATATAACGTTGGACAAGACGTATCCATCAACAGACTTTTGACTTAATATATATTATACATGTAGATAAACTTTGATGCTGAAACCAGTACACCCATCCTCTTGAACAGTCTTGAGTTCTGGGGAGAAATCTAGAATTTCTTTTTCCTCCGTCTTCTGCTGCGAGTACTTAGTCTCTCATTGCTCAAAGGCCGGGATAGACCTTCATGGCACATAATAAAGCCTTTTGATTACACGGTTATACGATTTATTTTTTTAAACAAAACAAACAACTAAACATGGCAGTCCAATGCTATGCGTTAACTACCAAGTGTTTTAGATATTACATGTATATATCGAACTGACGATAAAACCCATACGCGAATCTTAATTAACAGCCGAGTATACAGTGTTTGTTTAAACAATAAGTCCCCTGGTGACGTATACAGATTCACGAAAGATTCACAAACAATGATATATAGTAATCAGTTGGGTTATTGTGATGTCTCGTTGAAGTTGGAAATCAGTTGTATATATTTCTTTGTTGATTGATGAATTCAAAATTATTTTACATAAAATACAAATTGACGCCCTGTTAAGTTTTATGACTTCTTAAAATTGATCCTGAATAATTGTATTATCCATGATATTAACACTTATAATTATTTTGTGAATAAAATTACGAGATTCTAGGCTACAAAAGTAGTTTGTAGTTCAACCCACATGTTCTTGTACGTGACCTTTGCTTTTTGCCATTCTTATTCCTTTTAAAGATAATCATTTCTCCTGAAGTATATCTGTATTTAATTGTTTGTTCTATTTCTCCATATCGTACTTTTTCCTGATTCATAATATATAAGCATGATTGTATAGATGTTCTTCTTTTTTCCATAGAAGGTGCTATCATCGATATTATCAAAGTAGTAAAGATCTTAAGCGTTGATTGTTAGATTTTTATGAAAAATTTGGACAACTTTGGTTTCAAATACACAAATAAGTTGACTAAATAAAATGAGCTTTTTATTTTCTTGAATGCGCGATTTTAGTTTTGATGGAGAGAACTTTCCAGAAAGAGATAATCAAGAACACTTGTTGACTATATAATTAACGTTATGGCAAAAAGCGCAGGACAAGTTCATCATGAGTCGAGCAGATGCCTCGGATTTAAAAACTTTGCTTTAAATATACAAAATACATTTTTTAGATCACTGACAGATTAGTATTAATCCTTGAATGTGTTATCACTACGACTATAGGAATAAATGAAAAACGCGTAAAACGGGGACGTTGCTTCAGGTTAACCCCCCCCCCTTTTTTTTTCAAATTAAAAACAGGCTATTAGGAATTCTAATTTGGGACAGTGTTTAAAATTATGGTGAAAGTTAACCTAAAGAACAAAAGTTTGAAAAATAGATACGACGCACTATAGACCCCTTCCACGTTTTGAAATAAAAATCCTAATACATTTATATGCGATAAATTGTTGACAATAGATATTGCAAAATATGAAATTATTTCCAGGTGCAAGAAGAAACTACAAAATTAAGTCATATAGAGCCCGAAAAGATGGTAAATTACCAGTCAGCTGACAGTGCGTCCCCCTTTGAAAAATTCACATTTATAAATTCTTACAGTAAATTTACTTAAAATATGCATCCCCCCGGAAATATTTTTGGACTGCAAAGAAAACAAATAGGTCATATGCATGTATAATCAATTTCAGTTTAGACGTTTTACATCCCTGTCTGCTTCTATCCAGCCAGTTGGGGTTTTTTTAATTTTAAATTTATAAAATAGGTTAAGATAATGCAATAAAAAAATTCCTCGGACTCAGTATATACAAAAAACATCTGGTTTAAATTAAAAAAAAATAAACAGCAATTTGAAAAGTTCTTCGGGATATGAAGTAAGTTGGTTTGTCACGTGATCAAATCCTTTGAAACCCGAAGGGCTTCTCGGTAGATTTGATTATGTACCAACCAACTTCATATCCCGCTGAACTTTTTAACATTGCTGTTTATTACTTACATGTGTTATTTCCAGCGCTTGCACGGAATATTATATAGTGCCGGCTACTTTTACATGTATAATAAAAAATTTGATTCAGCTAAAGTTAAGTACTTTAAGAATAATCATGTGTAATGCAGTACAATAGCATTATTTCCAGTATTAAAGATTTTTGAAATGTGTGTCATTGAAGAGAAATGTTGTGACAAGTAGATGTTGTCCCCCTCTACTTTTTATTTGTATTTTGTTGAATGCAAATGTACAAAAGTAGTTTATACTTTTATTAACAAAAGCAATATACATGTGGTTCGCACTTTTATTTACAAATGGAATTATCAATTTTAGGCATCTTATTTGTTTAAATAATTTTATACTTCAAGCTTTATATTCAACAAATTCTACTTACAAACAGGAATTGGAGTTATCTATTGAAAGCGCTATCTTTATTAGTTTGCTTTTCTTAAAGTGTTTAAACTTTTTGTACTAGACTTTCTATCTATTTGTAAACAATTTTGATTTGCTCCTCCTGTACCACTGATGTATTTCGAGAAATATCATAAAGCAAGGTTGCTTAACAAGTTCGTGAACGCATGTAGTTTCATTCTAAATATCGACGCCATTTTGGGTAAAGTATTATAATATTTTTATATAGACTATAATAATGTACACATGCATGTTAAAAAATTCTTTGTTTCGAGTTATCATTATACATGTATATACATTGCCTATTAAGGCCACACGGCCCAGAATGACCGATGCAGACGTTTAGTTATAACGACGTTTTAAGTAAAGGATATAAGCCGAAAACGTCCATTCTGTGAGAGAAAAAAGTGATCGAGGCCCTTGGGACTGTAGTAAAGAATGGACAGTTTGAGGCTAATATCCATCTTGAAACATTGCCATCTTTGTTTTAAGAATGGACGGTATCAGTAATTTTATCATTGAACAATAAAGCCAGTCTTGGATAGAACTTTCTGTTTTTCTGTTGTTGGACAGTTTCAGGTATGTGCAAGGGGTTTAAAAAGCTGTATTATGAAAATTTCATATTCATTCACTCTTCTTCTAAGGAACACCGTCTCATTCTTTACTGGGGAAAGCATTTTTATTTAACAATATTCTGGTATTCTTGATATAGAGGGTGGGAATGCTGTGTCAAATTTTGATATGACTTACAAAATCATTTGATGAAATGATTAAGCCAAACAAGCATAGAATACATTGACCTGCTCAGTTGCAGAAGTTTTCCCAGGGGTTTGGAGGAGGTTGACGGTCAATGTTCAGTTTTATGAATTTTTTCAGAGAGAATGTAGTCCGGATGATCGAGAATCAACTTTTAGATAATAGAAGAATATGATTTTCATTAATAACGTCATAGTCCTTGTTTTACCTGAGAGTAATTTGTCGTATTATTCACCATTTGGCCAGAGGGTGCAACCGCACATTCCATAAGGAAATCGTCTCTGTCACTTGTAGATAGGTGATCTCGAAATATTATCCTATGGTGTTTGCCTTTTACCTCCGCCATTTGTAATTCTATGAGGCCGCGCTGTTCCGAGCCGTCAGCACACTTCGCTTTCGCTTCGTTTTTATAGACATGTTCTTGCCGTAAATTTTTTAAATATCATCAGATTCTGCTCGTTTAACATGGCTTCAAATGACGTATTAAAATGACGACATTTTAGCTACAGATTATTATTATCGAAGATTATTATGACCGTACATGTTGAAAAAAACCCAGTACATATTCATTTCAAAGAACTCAGTTACATGTACGATGTTTAGACGATTCTTACACTGGGCAGTGCGCTGCGTATTAATTAAAAGACAAATTCAAAATTAATACAGTTTAATTCAGAAGTTTATGACAAGCATTTAGGTATGAAATATGTAAATATATGAACATATTTAAATTGAAACAAAAAACTGCGATTGTCCAGGATCTTTATTAGACAACCATCGTATATAGTATTTAACACCCCACCAAAATTAACCTTTCTATATGAATACGTTTTTTTGTCATGTGGTATAGATCCCTGCCAATCCGTTTTAAATCTGCATTTATGAACATAAAAAAGTATTTTTATCAGCCTAAGCATCATATTTCATTTGTAAAAAATCTTAATACCGGTGCTGTACATGAACGCTGCTTCAAATAAAAAAAATAATTTCTCGTTCTTCACATTTTGAGGAAGAAAGCAATGCTTAACAGATTTCATTTGATTTTTCCCACTGTTTGAATAAAGTTTTTCGTGAACATATATCCAATCAAACATAGGTTAAATTTGAAGTTATGAATGTTGTTTCATCGATTTTAGCATACTCTGGGATTCAGATGGTCTCCGTTTTCCTTGCAATGAATTATTTTTTTTTGCAATATTGTTCCTTTTAACATTTGAACAATGATTTCATGTCCATATTGAAGTGCAATATCTTCAGCAGTTCCTTTTATTGTACGTATATTGATATTGGCTCCGTTTTCGAGCAAAGTTCGTACAGTTTCCTCATGTCCGTTCTGACAAGCTACAAAGAGAGGGCTAAAACCCTCAAGTGTGCATAAATTGATATTTGCGCCGTTGGTCAGTAGAAGCTGTACAATTTTATTATATCCTTTCTGGCAAGCTATGAAAAGAGAACTGGTTCCACCTTCGTCACATATATTAATGTCTGCTCCGTTATCAAGTAAAAGTTGTACCAAGTTTTCATTTCCATTTTGGCATGCTATAAAGAGAGGACTGGTTTTGTCTTTTCTACCTAAATTCGCATCTGCTTTATTACTCAACAAAAGTTTAACCGTGCTAATATGGTCATTTTCGCAAGCTACGTAGAGGGGACTAGCATCGTTATACATGCACATGTTAACGACTGCTCCTTTGTCTATTAAAAGTTGTACAGAAATGTTATACCCTTTTTGACATGCTATAAATAGAGGACTGGCTCCAGAACTGGTACATAAATTAACTTCAGCACCGTGTTTTAGCAAAGTTCGTACAGTTTCCTCATGTCCGTTCTGACAAGCTACAACGAGAGGGCTTAAACCATCTAACGTACATGCATTTATTTCTGCACCTCTTTTTAGTAAAATTTGAATAATCTCATGGTTTCCTTTCTGGCATGCTATAAAGAATGGACTTGTTCCGTCTTCATCACAGAAATTAATATCTGCCTTGTTATCAAGCAACAGTTGTACCAAGCTTTCGTTTCCATTTTGGCATGCTTTAAAGAGTGGACTTGTTTTGTCTCTTTTACACAAATTAACATTTGCTCCATTACTCAGTAAAAGTTTAACCGTGCTAATATTGTCATTTTGGCAAGCTATGTAGAGGGGACTAGCGCCATTATACTTGCACATGCTAACGGCTGCACCTTTGCTTATCAAAATTTGTACAACATTGTTATATCCTTTTTGACATGCTATGGATAATGGGCTAGCTCCAGAACTGGTACGTAAATTAAGGTCAGCACCGTGGTCAATTAAAGTTTGTACAGTGCTGTCATGTCCGTTTTTGCAAGCAACGTAAAGAGGACTAACTTCGTAATCGGCGGTCCTTGAATTAATATCAGCTCCCTTTTCTAGTAAAAGTTGCACAATGTCGTTGTGTCTTTCTTGACATGCTACAAAAAGGGGACTTTCCCCATTCCTGGTACACTGGTTTATGTATGCTCCATTGCTAAGTAAAATTTTCACCATACTGGTATGACCGTTTTGACAAGCTAAAAAGAGAGAACTAACACCGTCTCCCGCACATAAGTTGACGTCTGCTGCGTAATCTATCAACATTTGAACAGTTTGATCTCGTCGTTTTGAAGTGTCCATATTATATTTATTGTTTTGAGGATCGGTATCGTATCGACTTGCAGCAAGCATTAAGGGAGTCCAGCTTTTTTCATTTTTCGTTTTCATATTCACACCAGCACCAAAATGAATCAACTCTTGCAGAATATCAAAATTATAAAATAAGGCCGTAATGTGAATGGGGAATAGACCCCCAAACGTTTCTGTCAACGAATCTTTGATGGATTCATCCGAAAACATTTCTAAGAAACCTTTCGAGCCATTACAACAAACTGCAGATATCAAATATTGTCCGATCGAATCAGTTTTTGATTGGTATAAGGTTTTAAAACAATAGACTGACAATTCAGAATGACAAAATGCCACCAGTGCACAGAGAGGCGAAAATTCATTTTCCAAAGCCACGAAGGCAAGTTTCAACATTGTGTCATCTGTAATCGGCCAATACTGTTTATGATCGTCATACATACTCTTTGTGGTTTGAAGTAACTCTTGTAGCTTCTTTGGGTGTCTTTCGAATATTTTTTGTAGTACTTTCATTAATCTTTTATCCCTTAAAGCAGGATGAAGTATAACTTCTATATAACATTCTTCGAAAAAGGCTTTAAAAAATCTCTCTCCAAGTATGTCTATATTCCTATCACTTAAATATATGGTAAACGGCCGATTCTGTTCACTCCCATTGTCTAAGGTTACTCGTCTAAGAAGGAACCTAATATCGGCATATTGTGTTAATTCTGCTGGATAATCCTTTCCAAGAATAAAACTTGTCACCTCCATAACGAAATCGTGATAAAACTCATAAGCGCCGCCAATTTTTTTGACAAAAAATCCCTTTAGAAGGTCAAGATTGTCACCAATATCATAAGGTGGGGTATCCTGCGGCAATCCACACATGGTCAATGCACGTTTGAATTTGTAACTTAAAAGCTCATTCCTCACTACATCATAAGAGCAAAATTCATTATTAAAAAGAACAAGAAGAACAAGGGCGCAGTATTTTCCTCTGTCCTCCTTTCTAAAACATCTTATTTGCTCTTCAACGACCTTTACGGGCTCTTTAAAAAATCTATATCCGTCACTTTGATATTTCATGTCAGAAGAAAAAAGTTTACACAATAACGGAAAATACGCTTCAGTATTTAGAATTTCAGTAAAATCCTCCTCAGATATTTTGTCATTTGACATATATTTGTTCCAAATGCTTCGTTTTTCTTCATAAGTTAATTTATACTTGACATCTTCGATGTTTACGATATTTGTTATTTCCTGTAAAACTCCTTTTACTTTATTATCAAAAAGAATATAATTTCTACAAGAAATAAGAAGTTTTCCCTTTTTCAAAAAGGTAAATATTGCTAGTTCAGATTCTTTCCAAGAAAGATATGATGCTTTATCGAATGAATCTTTTCCAATAGGATCGTTAAGTACTAATATTGTAGAGTTTAAATCACATTCTTCTTCTAAGATGTATTTTTTCATTTCCTTTACACCTTTCCATGATTTCACAATCCAGCCCTGATACTTGTACTTGAGTGCAATATGTTGAATAATAGCCGATTTTCCGGATCCGGAGTGTCCCGTCACAATCACTAGGTTTTGGTTTTCTATTTTGCTCTCGACTTCTTTAGATGCTCTGGTTGAAAAGAAGAAGGTGTCGTCCTCTCTCCATTGATCAAGAACTGCAATTTCAAAGCGTAATACTGACAAAAAATAACATTTGCTGCTATAATAACGTCTGTTTAATGTTTATGTAAGTTAAACTCAAAACCTTAAAATAACTGTTAGGGAAATATCTCTATTTTCATCATCAAAGTTATAAACAAGTATTTGCTGTTTTGACCCTGTAAACGTTTTAAATTTAATTTTACTTGGAAGGGACCTAGACACGATTTGAAATTTTTCATGTATAAAATGGTTTACAAGTGAATTTTGAATATTTTACCAAAATTTGAATGTCAAAAGTCAAAACGTTGGGCGAAAAATCATCTTTATTTAAGTCCAATAAGATGACTTGAAGGTGATTTAAAAGAGCTTATAGGATATACGATCTTTGAGCCACCTTTTAGCTAGAGCTTAGAGGTCCTCAATATCCAAACTTCTTTAAGCCACATCTAAGCCACCTTTAGTTATCTTCAAGTGGCATTTTCGCTCCGTTTAAGTTGTCTTTACACTGTCTTTAAAGATATATATACAGTTTGTAATAAAAATAATTAAAAGAAAGGAATGTTTACGTTTTTCAATTAAACTAAAAAAGAAAATAAACTTTCTGCAATTTATACACTCCGTTTAACTCAAACGCATTTAAAAGTATTAAATGTAAATTCTAATTAATTTATTCAAGATATTATGTAAAAAAAAAAATGATTAATTAAATGCACATATTTTTCATTGGTGGGTGGGAATCCAAAGGAAAAACGGTTTTCTAGGGGATGGGGTGGGGGGTTAACATTTAAAATACATGAAACTAGATGCAAGAATGTTTTGTAAGGTTGGTAGGGGGTGGTCCGAGGGATAATTAAATTTCCAAGGAAAAGGGGGAAGGGTGGCGAGTTCCAGGCGGTTTTTAAAATTGCCAACAAAAACTATGCAATACAGGTATCTATAGATATACCGCAGTTTTCCTCTATTGAACATAGATCGCCGTATTCAACAATGCTCCAATAAATTGCTTTTATAGATTTAAATTAATATTCTTATTAAACCAGATTCAAATACTACGTGAATGTGTTCATCCGGTTACCTTATTAAAACTTGTTTTTAAATGATTCATTATTTATATATATTTAAGGAATGAATTCGATATTTATTTATTTAATACGATATAAAATGGTTTGGGACAGTTTACGCTTTATAAACCGCGAAGCAGTTTATAAAAAAGCGTAAACTAGAGACTAATCAATGTACAGTTTATCACAAATGACAGTAATTTAATAAGTCACACCAAGAGTGTATCATGTGTGTAAATCATATGCATGTACACATGCTGCATGCAGTAAATACATCGACAGAGCGGGTGCTAGCGAGCGCTCACATATATTGTGTTGCAGAGGCGTGTTCAGAAGAACGAGCACTCACTCTGCTGAAAACGCCTCTGGTGTGGCTCACTTAAACTGTTAAGTTTAATTGAATCTCCTGTTTAAGTTTAAGTGCTTAAGTTTATCTTACCCATTTTTAGGTTTATTGGTTTACTGTCAGCCGAATTCTCAAACCGGAAGGCACGCGTAGAACACATGAATTGAGTCTACGCGTAAGAAAATAGTGCAGGAAGTTTTCATGCATTTCAGTAAATATGTATCATAAAAACACGCATTAAATCTTTTTAAGTCCTCAGTGGATAAACAAAGTTTTATTTAGAAAATAAACAAATAGTTTTATTGATCAAAATATTCTTGCTCGGGTTCAAATGTGGAGTGAGTTATGTAACTGAATGCACAGCGCCCTTGACGATTCAGTTGGTGTGCGAGCTCATTAATCAATAGAAGAGGTTGATGGTGGAATCGAAATTAAAGTTCCCAAACGCAATGTGCCATTTTTGAATTTTATTTTGACAATCTTTCACCTGAATACTACCAAACTTCGATTCATGCTCATTGTTTGTTAATTCAGCAGTTTATGAGTTTGCGGGGTTTTCATAAAACTTTTATTACGGATACCGTCCGACTTGTGGATTTTCCCTTGGATCACAAAATTGAATAAATCTAATGATTAAAATTATCTACTTTGATATAGTTGCTTGATTTTCCCAGTTTGTAGTAATTTTAAAAAAAATTTCTTTGGGGTCTTATTTTACATAATATACCGTTGTGTCAATTTTTTACAATCATGAAGGCTGGGATTGAGTAAAATTTTGACAAAGTATCAGACAATTGCAAAAAAGCCGAATTAACATAGATTGTAACAACTTATTATGAGTCATCAATTTTGGAAGCATATTCGAGGAAATCCAGGAAAATTACAAATTCAAACTTTCAAGACCCCGTCTTTCATTACTCTCAGTACTTTGATTTATACCCGAAATAATGTTCAGCTATAACGTTAATATCTAAGAACTACTGAATTATTTCTATTTGTCAACGTGTTCAAATTGCATACTTTAAATTTTGCCGCGTGTACTTGTCTTCAGTTAAAATATAAGTAATAATGTTTACTTGGTACATGTTGATATGCATGTTTTCGATTTTAGCTCACCGAGACAAATGTCAGGGGTAGCTTATGCTATACCACCGGCATCGGCGTTGGCGTCCGGATCTGGTAAAGGTTTTCGTTGCAGGCCCTGTATCTAAGATACTAATTGTCCTATCTGCACCAAACTTGCATGAATCATGTATCTGGACCTACTTGTGGACTTGACAGTGAATGGGCCATGAATTTTAGATGCTGGAGGAGGTTTTTGGAGCTGTTTAAGTTTTTAGTGCAGATGTCCTTTGATAGCAATTTCTAAGTTAATACTAGCCCTAACTTCCCAAAACTTGCATGGATGGGGCATCTTATAATACTGATGCACTTGACAGGATTGAATGCTGAATCCGAGTCATATGTTTTTGGATGCTGAATGAGGTTAAGGTTTTTTATGCTGGTTAAAGTTTTTGAAGCAGGTGCTCTGCACTCTGATGATTATATCATAGTTATTACTAGACCTTACTTCACTAAATTTGCATGGATGGTGCGTCTTACGATACTTACATGTATGCACTTAACAGGCTTGGATGCGGAATCTGAGACATATGTTTTGGATACCGGATGAAATTAAGGTTTTTGAGCTGGTTATAAAGTTTTTAGACAAGTGCCCTTTCAGTTTGATAGACAAAGCTTCTAAGTTATTCTAGGTTCAATCTATATCAAATTTAAATAGATTATCCATCTTGGGATTGTGATGCACTGCACGGGCAAGGATGCTGAATCAGAGCCGTAGGTTTCAAATGCTTGAGGAGGTTTATTTTTTTTAACATGTCACATGTTTAGTAGATAATGGTACTAGTTTAAACTTTCATGGTTTATCTAACTTTAATATAAATAAATCGCAGAGAGGTAGTTTCAGATACAGAGCCTGATCTCCATTACCAAGGATGCTAAAAAAATTCCTACCTTACTCAAACCTGCTTGTTATATGTGTTTTTTGTTAAAAAATATATCATGGTTTTATAATACATTTCATGATATCTATTTTATCATATTATAGACTTAAGTATTATATGATATAATATTATATCATATATTGTTTTCCTCGGACTAGAATATCCCAACGTCATTGGATGAATCGCGTCACGAGCTTGCCTTATAAATTTCTTTACACGGCGAGCGTCAGAATTTATACGGCAACATGGCGGACGTAACGTTATTTTAGCTGATTTTTTACACAAACGTTCAACCATACCTTTAATTTTTAAGCCCCATAATATTAAGAGGGACCCCCCCCCTTTGCTTGTGACGTAATAAAACGATCCTAAAATGGCGTCCAGGTTTGCACAGACGACTGACGAGGAAGTTAAAAAAAATAGAGAATTAAGCTATGAATTTAATTGTTATATATTATCTTTAGTTTGTTTACCTCTAGGTAAAACAAAACACTTATTAGGTTCGTTACTGACTGTTTACAGAAAGGACTATGTGCGGTGTGGTCAAATATCTGCCTCCAATTTTGACCAATTTCTAAATAGTATCGTATTAATATCAAATCTTCATAAATCATTGTACAGTGGACGTCTATCATTTTAATTTTAATTTTAGTCATCATTGCTCATTCGCTGTTTACCTATGACGTCACCCAAATGACCTTATTCCAGCAAATTTTCAAACAAATGAAAATATTCTCAGTTTTGCTTTATATTTTGAATTCAGAAATATAATGCGCAGATGTGCTCAAGTACGATTTAAACATATGTTTTACTGCAGATAAATTACACTTTATACTAAAAAATGGAACTTGAGCAAGCTTGTGCTCGATGTTTCCCAGTCGAAAAACCATCGGAAAACACCCACATTTTGCTACCAAACATTAATTTATCAAAATAATGCAATCTTCATGACGTCATTTTTACATTATGACGTCACCGTGGTGATAATCTTTCACCCTTATTTTCAATATGATTTAAACTATCTTCCCTCTTATTTTTAAATCTCATTATAAAACTTTAATAATGGGGGCAAAATATGAATAATACCGCAAAAGTCCTTTGTTGGGTCGGTAAAGTTCATTGAAGCCCCGCCTCCTATGGACTTTACCAACCCCACAAGTTTCTGTTAACAGTTAGTAACAAACTAAATAAGTAATGATATTATTTTGAAAACAAATATATGATACAATTTACTAATGTAAAAACTTTTTGTATATTATGATATGATAATTTACGATGTATCATTTGATATCGTTATATAAACAATTGTATACGATATTGTATAACATTTTATTGCATTATAAGACATGATGTTAAATTTATAATATTGTATCATATGATACAATATTGTGTTACATATAATGTATTATATGTTACGATATGGTAAGATATAACATTGAAATTAAAGATATAGTATTGAATCACATAAAATTGCATAATATGATAATGTAAATATAATAATGTATCATATCATATGATACTGTTTAATATAATATAATATTGTATACTTGTTATTACATTACTTTGTATCATATGATAATGTATCATTTCATATTATACAAGAATGTATTTAATTATGTTGTTTAATATACAATATCATATAATGTTTCACATACGATATATTATCATACAAAATAATATCATATGATACAATATATATATATATATATATATATATATATATATATATATATATATATATATATATATATATATATATATATATATATATATATATATATATATATATATATATATATATATATATATATATATATATATATATATATATATATATATATATATATATATATATATATATATATATATATATATATATATATATATATATATATATATATATATATATATATATATATATATATATATATATATATATTGTATCATATGATATTATTTTGTATGATAATATATCGTATGTGAAACATTATATGATATTGTATATTAAACAACATAATTAAATACATTCTTGTATAATATGAAATGATACATTATCATATGATACAAAGTAATGTAATGAATTACATCATACAATAATATATCATATGTTACAATATTGTGATGTATTATGTAATGTGATTTGTATCATATGATACTTAATAACACAATGTTATGATATTGTATTATGTAATAAAATAAAATAATTTATAACACGATACAATGTCATATCGTATTTTATGATAAAAAATCTTATCTCGATACAATGTCATATGTAACAATCATTGTGTTTCCTAATGTATTACAGTATTAAATTGTATCATAAGATATATCCTATGACATAAAGTGGTATATTATCATAGGATGCAATATCGTATTTTATATTATTTTATTGCGTTACACTGTATCTTACAATATCGTATGAAATTAACATTTGATTATCAAATAATTTTAACATATGATATACGATATTGTGTAAAACCACACAACAGTATTTATGAATATCTAAGATCATTTACTATGATTTTATATAATGTGATAAAGATTATGCTTCGTCTCGGTGAGCTTTGTAATCTGTGATTACCTATTTTTTTTACCGTATGAACTGGTGTTATTTATTAAAGCTGTACTGTTTGTAATTTGCTTAAGCTTTGGGACTTTTTAGTACGGCAGCCTTTTGGTACATGTAGCACCTCGAATCATATTTTGTCGACAAATTTGTGGAAGGTTTTCTCTAGGTTTTTCCCAGTCTAGCTTTATGTGGTGATAGAGTTTTGTCGACGGCCGTGGAGAACTTTCCGAGGATTAACGTGTGGGCGAGTCGAATGTCGTCTGAAGCATGGTTTTTGAGGACCGGATGGTTATAGACATTGTGACATTTGGGCAGTACAATGGTCGGGGCAACAGCGTACATTACAAATGCAGATCTAGAGCCACTTAGTGAGCACTGAGGATATCGAGGGTTACCGTGGACCTAAGGGTGGATTCCACGTAGAATATCGATACCGATACCTAGGCAGCATAAACTCTCTCTTATTAAAATTTATTTTGTATATATATATATATATATATATATATATATATATATATATATATATATATATATATATATATATATATATATATATATCACCAAGTCGAGTTCTTCGCAAGCTGAAAAGTTATTATTATTGTAATCGGCATGTTTAAGATACATTCTCTTGAGTAGGATAAACTATACAACGGCACACATTTTCCACGATACTTGGAGTCCACAAGTACGCGGAGATTCCTCCGACACTTAACTCCGCTTTGAGTAAATATCATTATTTGCTTATACTGATGCTACATTTGTATGTTGATAACACAAACCAGAATGGCTGGTGTGACGTCATATATTAAAGTTCAATGGCAGCGTCCATTATAGCGGCGAGAAACTTAAATTAGCGATCGATTTTCTTCATTTATTCACTGTTCCGGGGGTTTTAATGAAATACAATTTACAGTTAAAGTAGTTTTATTTAAGAACATATTTTCATTTTCCTTCCCCTTTAAAGACTTCAGTTTCATCTTCTTCCTAGCAGTTAATAGATTAGCTGATATATATACCGACTCTACTAAACAGTTTTCAATCGTAACATTTTTGTCTGAAGGCCAAGTACGGTTAATCATTCTAAATACATGCGTGCATGTAAATTGGTATAAATTATTACTAACAGAATGGACACGTTATATTATAAAATAATAGATTGAAGGATAACTTTCATTATAACTACCTTTAAGAACTTTTAAGCGGCCTTTAAGCAGCATTTATAACATAAAGGTGGCTTAAAGATTGTTAAAGGTACCTTTAAACATCTTAAAGTAACCTTTAAGTATATCTTAAAGATGATCATTCATCCTCTGAGAAATACGATAAAAATTCAATGTTAGGTAAACAAACCTCGAGTATTATATTTGTTTTCAAATAGTACAAAAGAAGGAATTACAATTTATCAATATTTCTTTGACAAAATGACGCGTGGTAAACAGGATAATATGATAAAATTTGTTCTTAAATAGCATCATCAACAAAAAAAGTTACATTTGATTGTAACTTATACCAATAAAACACATATGTAAACAATAACAAGGCTCGGGCTTTGTTTACAAAACACAGATTTTTAAACTCTGTGTCTTGCTTCTAACGCGATATTTCATCTTTAAACTTTGACGAGGCATTAAAAATATATATCAATATTAACCATTCTAAACATTAAAATCGAAAAATGAAATTTGAAACTAACGTTAATCAATTGCTAAATATTTATGAAAAATTACCCATGTCTTCTTCAGTCACTGTATTATGTTGATTATACAAGTTTTCCAACAATGGAACCGCTGCATTAAGGGATAAAGAAATAAAGTTTATTGACATTTAAAAAAAATCTTTTAAGTCATACACAACTGATCACATTTGAAAATGTTCTGGGCAATGTTGAAACTATTAATGATACAACGCCGCTTTATGATTGAAATATCATTAAGCGTTGCAACTGCAAGGCATTATGCTATAAATTATTGCAAAAAAGGTAACATTTGATTGCAACTTAATACCAATAAAGCACATATGTAAACAATAACAAGGATCGAGCTTTGTTTAATAAACACAGAATTTCAAACTCTGTTTCTTGCTTGTAACTCAATACTTCATCTTCAAACTTTGACTAGGCATTAAAAATATCAATATTAACCATTTGAAACATTTAAGACGAAAGATGAAATTTGAAAACTTGAGCTCAAATCATGATTAATTCCCCTTTAACGTTAATTAATTGCTAAATATTTATGAAAACTTACCCATTCCTTCTTCAGCCACTGTATTTTGTCGAATATACGAATTGTCCAACAATGGAACCGCTGAATTAGGGGATAAAGAGATAAAGTTTATTGACATTTAAAAAAAAAATTTTAAGAAAATCTTTTCTTTGATACCTGCATCAATAAAATTTCAGCCGGATCTACTATTTTCGGCTGTTATTCTCAAGTATTTATAGAACAGGAATTTCCAAAATAATCACTGTCAACAAAATGTACAGTTATTATTCTTTGATTGTATGCAAACAAAATAAATAAAATGTTGAAAGTATAACCCTGATATATTAACAAAACACATCAATTGATTCCCAAAACAGAAAAAAAAGGTCTCCTAACGATGTTGTCTGTTTAAATCTGCTTAAGGTTACAGTCAACATTTCCGCCGAGGCTGGCTGCTCCAAGAATCATTAAATACATGTGTTCACTGCCACGGTAACATTGCTGTTCAAGTTTATAACGATTAAGAGTTTTAGATTATCGTAAATTAAAATTCAGAATACTTATAATAGCGTCGTTATAGCTTGTATACCCTCTCGATCCTTAATTCAGCGTGTTCGAATGCAGATATATAACCCCCCCCCCCCCCCATTTAAGTTTAATAAAGAGCTTAAAAAATAACGTGGAAGATAGTTGAAATCGTAAATCAAAGTACTGATAGTACTGAAACGCGCTAACCCAGCTTCTGTTTGTATACTAGTATAAAAGATATATGTATATAACATTCATCTTCTGTATACGCAATATATTTCCTCATCTTTGCGTTGCAGCCCCTGCAATGATGTATGTAAGCCCCGTACAATAAATCCACAATAGCTCGTACTAGCCCGTGCAGTTATGTGCAAAAACTCCTGAAACTGGTTCCCTAACCAGTTTAAATGATGTAAACTTCTGCTCAAAGGGGGCGGTTATTCGTTGCACCGGAAGTAGTAGTCTAACGACAACAAAGCACTGAGCTATGCTTAGCGCTTTAAAACGTGTGTAAAAGGTTATCACCAAAGTGATAGATAAACAGTAAAAAATAGAAATATAAATAAAAATAAGAAATAAAACATATGTAAAAATCGTACTTCAGCAGACCTGCGCTTTATGCCTCTAAATGGAATATATAAACCAAACAATGGCAATATTTTCATTGAAAAATTGCGGAATACGCTCGTTTAGATAACGTCATAAATGTAGATAAACAACTATAGGACATTGATAACAAATATCAAGAATAAAGTGACAGGCATCCTCTGTATAATGATTTAAGAAGATTTGCTATTTAAAATACTTAAAATTGGTTGTAGATATTTGACCACATTAAATATAGTCCATTAAAAAGAAATATGACACCACAACACTACAAGCATACTGTTAAATGTCTAATCTTATAATACTTTTGGCAATTTAGTATATTCTGTATAATTTAACAAGAGAATGTAGTGAACTCATCGAAATTTCAGCATGAAACATTAGGTTTAAAATGATAATTGTGGTGTTATAACATTGCAAATTAACGCATATCATTATATTTACATCAATCGAGTATGATTCCCTCCATTTCTTACGGGAAATTGTAGCTTATTCAAAGCTCTATAGAAACAGCGACTGAAACTGACAGGAAACTGACAGGACTGAAATCGACACGCTCTGTTTATCAATTAATTGAAACCTTTAGCGACCAAAGGAAAATCATGCACTGCACGAAATCATCATGATGATGTCAGACTCCAAGTCTCACAGTAGACGACTTGGATGTTTCTTTTAGGTAACGTACCTATGTACGTGATCCTGTTCCCCTTTAACAAAAAGTTAAAATTTGACAAATGCTGAATAAATAAAATAAGACAATTCGTTTCTTGAACGTGCAATTTTAGTTTTAATGCATTAAACGAGGAAGTTCAATTGAGGGGGGGGGGGGCATCCTCCCCAATTTTTTTTAAATTCAGTACTTTATCTGAAATTTTCATTTGGGTCAGTGGTAAAAATTGTAGTAAAATTTGACCTGAAGATCAAAACTTAGAGATACATGTATGGTGTCCTGAATACCTACTCACTGGTTTAAAAAACTAATTGTTATCATTTTCCACTTAACTGCAACAAAAAGAATTAAGGCCATGAGCATAAATATATCATCCGATTTAGTTTAGATTTAGATTTTCTCCTCCTCAGTTAAATATCCAGCTATGCAGTTTTTTTTTCAATTTTAAAGAATATATTAAGAAAACAATTAAGAAAAAAATCGGACACAGTATCTACGAAAATGAAAAAAAGTATGGTTCAATTTTTTAACATTGTATCATTAAGGGGGCATAGTCACGATTTAGGTCAAAATTTATTTTTAATATTCACAATGCTTTAGTAAGGCATTTTAATTAAGCAACCAAAATTTGAGTGTCATTTATTGAATTATAAGCGAGTTACAGAGCTTACAATTCTTTGCTATGTAAACAAAGCTTTTGTTTACATTTGGAATGTTGAAGTGAAATTTCAAGTTTTAGACCTAAAATAAATGTGTTAACCGTTAGGAACTGTTAATTTATGCTTAAAATGAATAAGAAGATAGACAAATCAGCTTGAAAAAGATATTTTACTGGTAAATTGAACCTATGTACACAAAAACAGGGCACGAGCCTTGTTTACATGACAAAGAACTGTGAGCCCTGTATCTTGCTTACAACTCAATGACTGACTCTCATATTTAATTTGATCATGCATTCTTGAAGCATTGTAAATAATAAAACAAAAATAAAATTTGACCAAAATCGTGACCATGCCCCTTTAATGTGTAAAGCGCAGGATAGCATCTAGTTATGTCCTGCGTGTATATCTAAGATGTAGTCAAAATGATGAATAGTTGCACATTTTCTCACAGCTTTTAAAGAGGTAAAATTTCATTGTGAGCGACGGCTGCGGACGTAGTTTTTCTATTTAAAAAACACTACTGAACGATTGGTGTCTTCTGCTCATTTTTATGAAAAATACAGCAAATGCACTTTTTGAGACGTCGTTAGAAAGATGCTGAGTTTAAGATTTGAGGTAATCTTGTTTAAATAAATGTTACATTTCAATTTGTTGTGAAATTTGAAACAATCGTTTTAAAACAGGAACAATGACTGATACTGTACATACATGTAGTTCTTTATATCACAATTCATGTATGTCATTATCTATGAAACATAAGTACCTTTTTCTGCTTCAGTTACAATAATCGCACTTATTATTTTTTTGACAAGACCATATCCATACACATTTTATAGCTATTAACAATTCTACTGCAAAAAAAAATCTTTTTTTTCATACGAATTTTATTTAACAATATAAATCTGAACACAAGAACTTTAAAAAAATGCTGTACTTTGTTAAAATTTCTGTTTTATTTTAATTTGCCCTCAGAAGAAACGTATTCCCATTTTTTTCTGAAATTAAGCTCCCCCCCCCCCCCCCCCCCCCGAAACCGTCTAACCAAAAAAACTTCCCCTCCTCTTATGAACCGACTTTATCTTCATTTGATAAATCGCTTAAAAGTATGAGTGGTCACTCTATGTACTTGTATATACTACTGTTATTTGCAGCGCTCTACGGGAAAATAAGTGATTTACTATGTGGGGTTGCATGCAACGTACACACTTTCGGGAAGCGCTTTATTCCGTTAAAATTCCTGTAATAGTTTTATTTAAACAATAACATGGTTTCTATATATATATATAGTGATTCATGCGGGATATAAAAGTAGCGATCTGCATAAAAATACATAATCCGCATTAACGGGGTGCAAAAAATTTTCTGCAATGATCTGCAAAAATAATATTTTGCTTTTTGTAATTGAAAAAATATTTAAAAGAAATAATTCATACAATAGTCATTCTGATGAGTTAACCCACCATCTGAAACTCACCGAAACTAAACATCACAATGCTTTACAGAAATACGCGTACAGTATATTCAAATGTTTTTGCCCTATGCGTACAGTATGAAAACTCATTGCTCATGACATTACGAGAAATATTTCTAGTATTATTTGCAATGGCATCAAATGCAAGGTCAGAATTGTCCCTCTATTCAGTTTTCAGTTTTCGACTCATATTTTAATTTTCAGTCGATGTAAATACAGTATTTGGAAATCAAACTTCTGACCAATTACTATAGCATTTGTGAATTTACGATGCATGATATATACAGTGTTTGAGAATTTGATGCCAAACCTTCCTTGGTTGTATCCACTTTATATAGCTTTGGGTTTTCTCTCAATGAATTCAGTTCGTCGTTATTATTCTCTATATCAGTCTCATTTTTCCCCTTTGAGAAATCTGCGAAGACAAAAAAGAACGACAACAAATATCAGTCTATCTTGCATTGCAGAGCCAATTCTTCCAATAAACTGTGTTACTATAGGATTGGTTTGATATACAAATATCTCACTTAATATGTATTTACGAGATACAATTGGATTATTTCGATAATAGTCACCAAATTTCTTATAATCCAGTTATTTGTTTTAATTATTAAATCCTCATTGATCAATACACATCCCGAGTTCATCAAAGTTCATTATTCAATTGAGCCTATAATTAGTTAACAGAAGGGAATGTGAATTCATTAACAATCTTACTTCTTCTTCTACGGCGGATATACAAAATGATGGAGAATGGCACAACCAAAATACTGATAACTGCTCCTAAACTAATCTCGATGAATATGTCGTTTGAATGATCATTCTGTATATGTATATGATTTGTAGTTTCTTCAAGGTATACTATAGTAGAATTGTTTCTCCATTCCCGGTAAGTTTCCTCTGGATAAGATATTGTTGTGCTTTTAAAATAAAAAACGTGTTTATAAAACAAATTGCACTTACACATTTTATTAACAAGGGAGATAAGCTTATTTCCAAAATTATTTCCAAATAACTTCAAAAATGCTACACCGTGTAAATGCAAAGATAGTTACAATTAATAAATCTATGCGTAGGTATGTACAATAAACATCTCAAGGCGAAGGTAGGTACAGCTAAAAACCCTATATGTTCACTTTCAACATGTAAACATATTCAGATTGAAACCTTAGTATTAACAAAATACACAAATATCAAAGCAAATCTATGATAAAAGAGAATTCACCGACCGAGCAATTATCAGCTCTTTTAAACCATTTTACCTTAAAAGTATGCGATTGTTAAAAAAACTTTAAGAATTAATATGCATCTTACCTCTCACAAGATGGCTCAGCAAGGAAACATCCATCTTTAATAGATATACAAGTTGGATCTATAAAAAAAAAATTAATCTATTAAAATATTTTATCCATTTCCGCTTATGTAGGAATGTGTTTTTATGTAATTTATAAATAAATATCAAATTTAAGAATTTTTTTAAAAAATATACCGGTATATTTACAAATTCCATTTAATAAAAAAACTTAAACATCTTAAATTGGTCGTCTTCTAGGTTCAACATGTACCATAACATACAAAATATCCATTTCAATTTGTCAGAATCAATTTATTCTTCAAAATGTTTTAATTTTTTTTTTATTTAATGACTTTATCAAAGTAAACAATTCGTTATGTACAATAGGCATACTCTAAAACCTGGCCTGGCCTGGCTTGGCCCCATTGGCCTGGCCTGGCCTCAAAGTTGGCCTGGCCTCACTTTTGGCCTCAAAATTGGCCTGGCCCCAAATTTTGGCCTGGCCTCAAAAATTGGCCTGGCCTTAAATTTGGCCTCTTCAAAAATTTTTGGCCTCAAATTTATTTTTATATTTTCTTTACATATTTGATGTTTTTATTGATTTTTTATTGATTTATTTTCAATGCACATTAAACATTCCTTTTGATGGCTATAGTTGTCTAAAAGTGATAGTCCATTAAAAATAATAGTTACAATTGAAAATATAGTACTAACAATATATATCTATGACTACAAGTATGTTGAGTCATCAATTCTAACAGATTTTTATTCAGTCTGATTTAAATTCTTAAGAACTTAAGAATGTGATTTTGCCGTGCCATTGTATAACCATGGCATGTTTTTGCAATGTATTTAGATCAAACTGGTCTCAGGATTGGACAATATCTATGTAACTCTTCTTTTACAACGACTTGTTTGAGAAAAAATTAATGGAAGAGGCCAAAATTTGTTTATTCTAACCAACATCAAAAATCACAAAATGTTCTGCTTTGTTCAAATTCTGTTAATGACGATGATTCCCCATAGGAGAACAATTATTTCCTAAATATACAGGCAACACATACATGAAACTCTACTCTATAATCAGGAGGTGATGATTAATGAACATCACCGAGTCAAGCTATCGAAGGATACAATGTTGCAGTCGTTCACAAATGCCATTAATTAAATTAGACATGTGAAATGTTAAACAGCAGGATAGGCAATGAATCTGACCCCAATGTAGCAGATTAGGGACAGAAAAGGTTAATATTGAATTTCTGCTGGGGAGGGAAATTTGGGCTTGATTGGTGTTGACAGGTAATGTAAACAAACAGCAAATTTTAAAGTGCATTACAAAGTGATAACAATTTAATGCTATGTACCAGTTTACAAGTGTTTTGGATATCAATCAGGTCAGTCTCTTAAAATGATGTTTAAATTTTAAATGGGAGATGGTAGTGGCAACTTAATCGCTTTAGTATTGGCAAAATCTATTCCTTATAGTAAGAGCAGTGCTGTACATGCATGTCATAGGTATTTTTTGTGTGTTTAGACATGGATTAAAGTAATTCAACTTGAAAAATCGGTCATCTTGTCATATATATTTTTTCATATGATTATTCCGTAAGAATATTCAATTTCTAAAAGAAATCAATAAAAATTCAATCTATATCTAAGAAATTGAGAAAAAAAGAAATTATAAAATTTGAGGCCAAAATTTTTTGAAGAAGCCAAATTAGAGGCCAGGCCAATTTTTGAGGCCAGGCCAAAATTTGGGGCCAAGCCAATTTTGAGGCCAAAAATGAGGCCAGGCCAACTTTGAGGCCAGGCCAGGCCAATGGGGCCAAGCCAGGCCAGGCCATGTTTTAGAGTATGCCTGTACAATATCATTTGAAAGATTCCTTCTTTTTTTTATCCACTTTAGTTATGTCCTGAAATATATCGATAATGATTGAATATTAATTATTTCATGAATTAATACGTTCATTTAACTATTCCATTAGGACGAGGAATGTGTGCACCCAAGTTTGTTGGTTAAATCATTTTCATTTTGACACTAGATTTCAATTTTGCCTTAATATTAACCATTTTCAACAGCCGTTCAAAGATGAAAAAAGAAGTGTATCTCACAAAGGTGTTTGGTGTCTTAGACAAACTACCTAGGCGGTCCAAAACAAGTAATCAAGTGATTTAGTTCGATTCAAAAAGAATTCATTTTAAAATAAAATTTTAAAAAGTTGTAGTTTAACAAGATTAATTAAACTTTTGCCAACTTGTGAATTGTGTATGGTTATGTAACTGTAATTCATTAAAATGAAAATAAATTGAATTTAATTTTTAATTAGGACTGTCCTTTATAGCCTCTACATATATCTATACATGTAAATGTAATGGAGTCGAATAGTTTATATTGTTCATGTACTTAATAGATATTTATTAGAAAGTGCGTGCCTGAATATAACTTTTATGCATAACGCAATATTACATGTTGAATTGTTTACATCATTGCCTAGCATTTCAAATCTTCTTTGATAATTGCTTTTGATTCAAAAAGAAATGAAAGATCGAATTACGAATCAGTTATTAATAAACTAAATATCTTTGAACTTACAATTATATACTTCAGATGTAAAGTAATTGGAATCAGGACATCCATATCTAAAGTGACTGCAGTTGTATGAATTCACTCTCGAATATCGTTTGTAAAGGTAAAGGCATATGCCTGAAAATATAGGATTGTATAAAATTAAAATTTAGGATTGTATAAAATAATATTATATAATTTATTTACATTAAAATAAGGTGTTGCTTAACTTTCTTTGGCTGGGTTACCTTTTGTAATAAATATCCGAGGATACACGTAACAAAACTCTAACAGCTCTGTGAAGTTTTCGTTAGGTAAACATGTGTATCCATTACTCTGGGTACAGTTGATGATAGAAGATCTCTCGTTCCACTCGGCATGATTCTGGGGACACCTTTCAGTTGAAAATACCGGGAATTCATAACCCTCAAGCTTTCTCTGAAATATATGTCAATTAATTTAGTACATAAAACTAATTATGCACCAAACTATAATATATATATTTGTTATACTTTCATGTTAAATACTGAAATCTGATTGGTTAAGACGCAGTTAATAATATTTACTATTACCCTCAGCGTTAGCAACGCACTTGGCAACGGGTAACATTAAAAAATGTTACATGCGCGAAAATTATGCGCGTACGGTTCGCTGTAGAATTCACGTTATTCCTATATAAAAGCAGTAAAATTTTCTTAAAATTTTTAAAAAAGACATTCAGTATAACAAAATAAATGGTGCCTGTTTGGGAGGATAACAGTTGAAATTGACACCCCTCGAAAACCATTGTCAACCTCCGCTTCGCGTCGGTTGACAATGGTTTTCTCGGGGTGTCAATTTCAACTGTTACCCTCCCAAACAGGCACTATTTATATAATATATATATATATATATATATATATATATATATATATATATATATATATATATATATATAATATCACTAATCGCAAAACGTAGGCGCTTTCATTTCTTCCTCAGACGTTTTACAATACATTTTGTATAATTATATAAAGAACATGGTAAATCGATATATTGGGTCGGCCGCGGGTCTTCCGCTCACGACCTATGGAACCCACTATTCACCGCGCTAACCACTCGGCCATCTAGGGAAGACAAAATTCTTGCTTTCGATGACAAAAGGAACCTAGCGCACCAGTCGCTCACTAAACAGTCGTTTGAGATACAGGCGGAATACAGTTAAACGACAATTTAAGAGGATCATGAAGATGGTGCTTTTTTATATAAAGATGGTGTTTTTTATGTGCTTTTTAAAGTGAAGGTGGTCATTCGGAACTTTATTTTTGAAGACTGAGTTAAACATTTATTATGTCTAAATTTCGAAACTAGAACAAAAATTCTTTACTGCAGTAAAGTTAATTCGTTCCTTGCTTTTTTAGAAAGAAACAAAACAGTGCGATTTGCCGTTTTTATGCTTATGTTACTTTTGGTATAACATAAAAACAGTTCATGATGACAACTGATATCACATGCTGATCACTCTTTTAAAAGAATACTTGTTAAAGTTTGAATCGATCGAAAAAAAATTATCAGATCATATATTGTTTTTAATTGAAATTTTACAAAAATACTCATCTGCAGTTTGTTAATTTGTCAAAGCCATGAAAAAAATGATATGCATTATGAGATAAAGAAAAAATGAAAATATCATTTTTCACTTCAACAACGAAAAATTCTCACAAAAGTCCGGTGTATCTAAAAAAATGTATTAGATGAATAAAAAGCGAGAGTGGTCTCATTTCTGTTCAATCATATTTCAAAAATAACTTTATTGACCCATCATATAATTTACTGATGTGTAGAGCTTTCCTTCTCAAGGAGATCAATGTAGTCTTACAATGACCATTACCATCCAGGCCTCTTAAGGTCAAGATCTATTAAATGATTCCAGAGTGTCTTTTTGGTGCTAGAACCATTATGACGTCATAATTGATTTAAAGAATCCTTTTTCAAAACTTTACGGCTTTAAAGGAATTATGTAGAAAATTAGACAATATTTTGATATTCTATATTCAATCATGGGAAAAGTAATCCCGATACCTATATTCAATTTGACATCGTTTTAAAGAGGAGGTCAGAAGCTTGTTAAATGCCGTTTTTGGAGAGACTGTAGGCATTCTAGATATATTTCATTGGTCAAAAATGGACAAAACTTTGAGTTTGTTAATTTTATCGTTCATATTTCATAGATAATGGTTGTTAAAAACTTGTTTTTTCATTGTTTATACCAAAAATTTAAGCCCCTATGAAACAAAGATATTGTTATGAAGCATCATTAAAAAAAATTATATCCTGAATTTCATAAACCTGTAGGCACCTTTCATTTACTAGATCTTGACCTTAACTGAAATTAAACATCGTTTGACGATTCATTTATTCATAAAATATGATTTTCTTTTTAGATTTTTATGTAACGTTAATTTTCTGATCGTCCCTGTGTTTATATCGAGCCAACACTTGTTTTTTTAAAGACATATATAGGGATAACGTAATATCAATATTTCGCGTAAATACGCTTTATCACCTTTGTCGACTATCTAGACCAATCGAAAGACACGATTGTAGAATTATCAAAATAATAATACATATAATGTCAAATTTTATAAATGAGCGATGGGAACATTGAATCATAATTCTGGGGTTTTATTTAACTTTTCTTTGTTAACCATTACTGATAATTAAAACAACATTTTTATTCTTTTTATCAATACTCAACATAATTAAGGTAGAAATAATTAAAATAGCAGAATTCATTTAATGTTTGCTTGAACAATAGAACAATATTGTTACTTCAAAAGATACTTCAGAAAAGTATGTCTTGTTTTTCTTATTCGGTAATTGAATCCTCTTCCAAATTGAATTCACAACAAAGACAATAACTTAACAACAAAAATGGGGGGGGTTATCCTTAACAAACAAAATGTATAAAGACCACCTACTGAAAGTTAAGGAGGATGACCGGCCATCTTGTACATTTGAGAATAAAAATGTAAACATTTCTTGAACTGGCTTGCAAGACACTGGCCAAAACTGTTGCCAAAAATTATAAAGCAATAAATATGAGGTTTGTTGTTTTGTATGCAAATTATGCATACAAGAACAGAACGATGCCTTTTAAATCCCTTAAAACACCTGTCAAACTGCGCAGTACAGACCTATCTTAAAGATTTAAATACTGTAGACGTATTTTTTTCCACGGGGTCATAATTCCGCGGAATCACAATATCAATTTAATCCGCGGGTAAAAATTTACGCGGATTCTTTGAATGAAAAAAAAATTATTTGAATAATTATTATAGAATTTAGTTCTGAGCGATTTTCATTACCGAGAATTTTTCCAAATTTGGACTTAAATTGTAAGAACAGTAATTATCGGTTGTGCACTGGTCGGTAGTCATTAGTTAGCCGTCAAGATGTTACGACGCTGGCTTAAATCGTCTTGTGAAACACCACATGATGAATATTTACCAATTTATGGGTTCACATGTCGTTTAAATTATGAGTTGATCAGTTTTATCAATTAAAAGTCAGAGCACAAAGGGATCTAAAAATTGCAGTAAAAACACGGGTCTTAGTTTGTAGTTAATTGGGTCATTGAAAGACAGACCCGCTTGGTGCTATTTGTCGTCTGACACGTGCCGTTATCTCGAGCTGAGAGAAAGTTTAAATTTCATGCAAGTAAATTTACAGAAAATTCAAATCTTTAGGAGATTAAATTATTTATTATGTGAATTCTCAATACAAATTTGTTTCAAATTGACAGTTTGCATAGATAAAAACGATATACATTGGGTACACGTATATGCAAGTGTTATATAATGTAGTAACTTCCGATTATCCTTATTCATGTAATGCAATTTCAAAATTTCATTCCAAAATGCACTTTAAGTACACTGTGAAAAAATTCCGCGGAAAATTTGTGCCCGCGTTCATAGCGTAAATTAATACCACGCGGACAAAAGTACGTCTACAGTATCTAAAAAAAAAAATGAATACCGAGAAATTGGAAGAGTACTGTCTTTTGGTTTATATATTTTAAACATAATTTGTACATGAAGATTACCAGATGTTTTTATTTATTCTTAATCAAGCTTTGCTGATAAATAATCAAGAAAAATTCCTTTAAAAAATCCGTAAATCATCTGGATTGTATGGATTTTACAATCTTGCGCATGCGAATTACATTCACGCTAAATTACGGAAGACACTTTAGTTTATGTTTCCATTAGCATGGATAAACTCAGAAACGATATTACACATACGTGTAAATTTTCATTGATAATTTGTCATATATTCTGTTTATCAAAGGAAATACGGGAGATAACTCTGTACATTCCATATGAAATATCCCAAGGGTTCCGAATAATAATATGGTGTGTAAATTTGAAGCGAGTAAAAACATCGGTGAAAAAGTCTTGAATTCTTCATTTGTATGAATTAAATTTTTGAATGAGAGGTATTTACAGCTTCAAAATGGTTTGTTAGAAATAATTTGACTGTTATTTTCAATACAGCTGCATTAATTTTCTCCAGAATCGTTTCGGAGCGATTCTGCAATTTTTTGCAACATTACGGGTATATTATGGGATGCATTTTAACTGTCGTGAAGGCCTGTCCAGAGACACAGTTTGATTATTCTAACTATGCAGTGTGTAGTGAAATTAATAGCATAATTGTAGGCTTAAAGCTTGGTTATATAAATGTCAACAATATGGTGTGTTGATGTATCTGTTTCGTAAATATCCGATATCATATGCAATGTCAACCCGTGTTCGCACGGGTCAAGGTTCTAGTTGTCTTAAATAAAAAATAAACATATACTTTTAAAATAAAATTATATACTCAATGTACTTCCATAGACACAGATAAATATAACTCATGAGATCTAGAATTGGTAGACTTGAGACACATTTTGAAAATAAATTGCCCTATTTTGAGAAACTTACAAGAAAAATAAACAAGTTCTGGCCTTTTTCTCAACAAATGCTTGTAGAGTGAACACTAATGACCTCCTTCCATATTTTTTCAGATTTTAAATGTTGAAATAAAGTTTGTAGCTGCGCTGTTCTAAGTGATTAAATACATTCTTTTGTTCTTGTATAAATAATTCCTCCTTAAGGGGGATGTGCTGTCTTCTTGTACATTTCAAGATAAGAATATTAACATTTCTTGAACTGGCTTGTTTCTGTTCAAAACTGGTTAAAAATATTGTAAAAAGATATGAAAGCAATAAATATGAAGTCCTTCATGTTATTTTGTTTCAAAGGTTTGCATACAAAAACAGGACAATGCCTTTTCAATCACTTAGAATAGCTGTCAAACTGTGCAGCTACAGTCTTATACTGATGATTTAAAAATCTATAAAAAAAAATATGAAGAGGGCTCATTAATTTACTTTCATTTATACTTATAGAACTGAAAAAAAAACCCATTAAAACTATTAAAACCATAGGACAGGTATAGAGATGTATATTAAATTTAACGCGGATTGTTTAATTTTTGAATTGACATTTATTTATATAACGTCGAATAAATGTGCTCAATAGACACATCAGTTCTTAGTATATCTGGATTTGTCTTGTTCTAGAATAAGGTCCCATCCCGACTATACAATTATGGTACCCTATTGTGAAACAAAGTTACAACATAAATGTGCAGGATTCCAACTTTTCCCAATAAGTAGTTGTAGAGAGGACACCAATGAGTCCCTTTTATCTTTTTAAATTTTCAAAATAAGTCTGTACTGCGCAGGTTGACAGCTGTTTTAAGCGATTAAAAAGGCATTTTCCTGAATAAATTGCACACAAAACATCACGTAGAATCTCATATTCATTGCTTTATATCTTTTGGCAACAGTTTTGGTCTGTTTCGCGCAGAAACAAGCCAGGTTAAAAGTGCTAACTTAACATTCTTATCGTTTAATGTACAAGATGGCCGCACATCCACATGTATTAAAACCCCTGTCACACCGGAGCTGCGTCCTCACATCGATCCCGCTGCATCCTTAAATAATGTAAAAGCCAAGGTAAACGCAGTACAGTCTCCTACAGCGCCGTAACAACGCAACGGCATCTTCGTCCGTCGCGGTGGGGTCGCCTTGCACATTTAAGAACGTCATGCGACGGCGCGCACTTTGAACATGCACAAAGTACGCGCCGTGGCTCGGTGTTCTGATAAACACGCCGTAGAAGCGTAGTGATGTCGCCGTGACAGCGCCGTAAGATCTCCAACAGCGCCACGAGAGCTCCGTCGGCGCGCTCAAGGAACGCAGCTAATCGCAGTGTAGACGCAGTGATAAGTCAATTGCGCTTAAGCCCTGTCACACCAACCGCGTCCGCGGCGTGTTCACGGCGTTGTAAAATTCATGGAATCGCCGTAGGATCGCAAGGAAAATTAAGAAAAAATGTACAATTTTATTTGAAAATTTTACAAGTGGAGTCGTCACGGCGTCCTGACGGCGACTGAGGCGTTCTTATGGAGCTCTCACGGCGTGTAACTGCGCTTCCACGGAGTTCTACTTGGCGATTAACTGCGCTCTCGCTGAGTCTCCGCCGCGCGCTCATGGCGTGCTAGGAGATTTTACCGCGCGTCCACGGCGTGCTCTGCGCGCTGACTGCGTGCACAAGACGTTCTTTACTTCTTGGTAGGTTAATATTAATTTGTACAATTGTATGGGAAACAAACAAGAATTTAAAACTAGTAAACAAATGATTAAAAAATTGTTTTCATTTTATGAAAAGGTACATTATAATTGAAACATTGTTACTTCTAAACAAGTTGTGAAGGACTAGGATTAAACTAATAAAAGAAAGATCCTTTATTAGTTGTTTGAAAACATAAAAAATTTGAAAACATCAGAACCAAATGGCATGAATTCCATCTACGTCCATTGATAGGTCTTGGAATATTAGCAAATTCTACTTTTTACATAGACATGGGGGTCACTGCGTTTCTATCGCGCTCTCACTGCGCATCCACAATGTTTGAACAAGTTGTTTTCCATTTGGCTGCGTTCACACAGCGACACCAAAGAGCGCTCTCGTGACGTTTCTTCTGCGTTTATACCGCGCTCCCACGGCGTTTCTACTGCGTTGTCATCGAGACCACGAAAACTCGAAAAATGGCTGTTGTGCAATGGCAAGCGATGTTATAATTATCAAAATGGATGTAGATGACTATGTAAAAAGTAGCATTTGCTAATATTCCAAGACCTATCAATGGACGTAGATGGAATTCATGCCATTTGGTTCTGATGTCTTCACATCTTTTCAATGTTTTCTAACAACTAATAACGGATCTTTTTTGTAGATCTGGCTACTAAGAGTTTAATCCTAGTCCTTCACAAATTGTTAAGAAGTAACTATGTTTCAATTACAATGTACCTTTTCATAAAATCAAAATATTTTTAAATAATTTATTTACTAGTTGTAAATTCTTGTTTGTTTCCCATACAATTGTACAAATCAACATTAACCTACCAAGAAGTAATGAACGTCTTGTGCACGCAGTCAGCGCGCAGAGCACGCCGTGGACGCGCGGTAAAAATTCCTAGCACGTCAAGAGCGCTCGGCGGAGACTCAGCGAGAGTGCAGTTAATCGCCAAGTAGAACTCCGTGGAAACGCAGTTACACGCCGTGGGAGCTCCGTAAGAACGCCTCGGTCGCCGTCATGACGCCGTGACGACTCCACTTGTTAAATTTTCAAATAAAACTGTACTTTTTTCTGAAATTTCCTTGCGATTCTTCGGCGATTCCATGAATTTTACAACGCCGTGAACACGCCGGGGGGACGCAGCTTGGTGTGACAGGGCCTTAACTAACGCTGACAATTGTATTTCAAAATGCTCGTATGCCCGTACCACCGTTGCGAACGCAACCCGATGGTGATTCATGATAGTTCTTAACAGAGGTATATAAGTAATGTAATGCTTTTACTTCTGGATTAAAATCATGTGTTTAACCAATCAGATGCCTCCATTTTTGACCAATCAGTGATAATCAGTATACCCAATAGAAATGATGCCTGATTAGACCAATTCTTCGGTTAAAGGTTTAGAGAACAGGGATTTGAGCTGTGTCGGAAAGCAACAGAATTGTTAGCTAGACCACTCAGTTCTTAACCCTGTTTTTGTAGCTTGTGTCTTGGTGACTTCATAGTGTCTTTGTGACTTAATAAGTGTCTTGGTGACTTTCAGCTGACCGGGTACTATACTTCTATAGTAATTTTATAGTTGGCTGTCGTCGACAGTGGTAACAAACAAAATTGTTTGTTTAAATCCATAGAATGATTTTGTATCTTGATTATTTGATTGTATTTCTAATCATATAGCCCAGATAGGATATAAATTGTATATCGATTTTTTGATAGACTAATTTCTGTAATATTAAATATACAGGATGCCTGTATTTTCTCCGACTTGTATAGACCTTATATATTTATGCAGTCTAGCTGAAATCTAGGAATAAAGTTTTAAATATTGAGTTAAAATAATAAAAGCTAATCTATATCAATAACAATACATGTAATATGGTTTAGCATCGTCTCTTGTATATAGTGAAGAAAAGTTTATACTTACAGGCTCGCAAGATGAACAATAAAACAAAAATATAAGCCATCGTAAAAGACAAAACTGTGTTTGTAGTTTCATGGCAGCTTTAAAAGAAGGATGGAACTCAAGGTAAATAGTTTTCTGGTTTACTTTTTCCTGAGGCCGCCTTTAAATGTACAGAACTCGTTGCACATGTGAAATCAAGCTGCGCATTCTATACATGTTTTTCTCTGTATTCTTTTGTCATTTAAAAATGTGGGTATAATCAGAGGATTAGTGTCCCGCTCTGTTTGTGCATGAAGGACATTACTGCACCAGCGGGAGAAAAAACCCTTATGATTTCAGATTTTAATGAGATAAAAACGCTTTTTACCGAGTTTATAAGGAATATTTCAATATGAACGTGTTTTTTGATAATATTTGCAACATTGTGAGGGGGGATTTGCGTAACTTTTGTCAAATAAGTTGTTTTTTGACATTGTATACAAATCGTGTCCTACTTTCGATTCTTCCCTTGTGTATTCTTTATATAGAGTGTAGAGTGATTTATGGTCATACGAGAAGTGTGCACTAAGAAAAAATGCAAGAAAACCAACACCTCGTTAATGCAAAGAACAGGATGTTTAAAACATTTTTAGACCGTCAATTCCAAGTGTTGAGAAGTGTATAAAACAGAACAAAGAAACTACGCTCTACTTAATTACGTTGAATGGATTTAAAGCTCTACTGACATCATAAAATAGCAACGAATGCAATGTGACCCACGGAAAATGTATAAGTCGTCGGTTTTCGTTTTACAAGATTTATTAAAACTCCGCAAACTTAATTATTACAATATTCCGCTAGGTCGGGAGTCGGTGGTACGAGCGCCCTGACTGCCGCTCTCCAACATGGCCAACAATTACTTAAAGATATTTTAAAATACTGTAGGCACATGCAACCATGATGATGATTTATGATGGTTCTTAAAACTATCTTCATGATTTTAACCAAAAAGATTTTAAATAAATTAAGATGGCAGATAAACATCGAATATATAATTCACGTGACAAGAGTCTATTCAAATGTTCACGTTGATATATCGATAGAAAATTGTATATACAGTTATCAATAGACTAATTACCGTACTATTGGAGGCTGGATGGTCAACAGTCACCATCAGATCTATCCAAATTTTTTAAAATATTATTTTGCTATCAAATATTAGTACTATTGAAAAAATATTAAGTAAAATTCAGATTTTAAATTGGAACATTTTCCTATATCTTTATACAGATATCTTCTTCTTAAGGAGATAAAATGTTATAAAAATAGCCTCGACTATCCGGCTCTCTTAAATACCTAGAATGTATCTATTTTTTAAAATGTGTACATACCGTATTAATTGACGTCTTGTATTTATTAAGTTAAGAAAAGTTTATACTTACAGGCTGGCAAAGTGGAAAGTTAAACAAAAAGAATACTGATCGTAAAAAACAAAATGGTGCTTGTAGTTTCATGACTTTTAAAGAAGGGTTTATGCTTTGTAGCTTCCTATGTTTTTTTTTCATAAGAGCACTTTTGAACGTACAGAAATCTTTATTTAGGTAAAACCTCATCTGCACATTCTATGCATGTTTTCTCTGAATTCTTTTGTGCCATTTAAAAATATGCGTATAATTAGACAGAGATTTGGTTTCTCGCTTTGTTGGACCAAAAAGAATATCCATGCATCAGCATTACGTGGGAGAAAAAAACCCAATAATTTAAGTTTTATTCATCTTTGGAGATTGAATACCAATTTGAATGAATATGTCCATTGAGATTTAGTCATATTTGTAGAACGCCGGCCTTTGCAGAGATCAAACATGTATTTTGATATCAAAAGTAGATTTTTATTCCATGAACACATGATCGCAGTCTTAGAGTTAATTTAGAATGATAGAAACTGTATATTTCTTATCATAATTTCAGAAACTTATAAAATAATTTTGTATAACCTCTAAAGGATTAAGCAAATATTGGTTATTGGGTATTCTAATTTTTTTTAATATTCAGGTACATGAGGATGTCTTTCACGTTGTATTTTGTCAATTTATTTTAAATAATTTATATAAAATATAAATTGCTTTCTTAAAGATTCATGCGCAATATGATGGTAGCGACATTGCAGAAAAATTACGACATGCCTGGTTTTTTTTATATCAGGTTCAGGTGTACAGTAATAAAAGTTTAGTTAAATGCACGTTCTTGTAAAAAATAATGTATTGTTTGTTTTAAAAAAAAGATGTTAATATACACAACAAATTTGTTGTTTGATGATTAATGAGGGTTTTGAAAGTAAAGATCATTGCAGAAAAATTATATAACCCCCTGACACGGATAACGTCTTCTAGGGAAATTTGAGTCTGACTTTATTATGTTTATTTTGTGCAATTCGTGATTTTTCTTAGGTTATTTTAACTGCATGGTTAGAATTGGGTCGCGTAGATTTCAGACCTTTTATACAGCTGTGAATGACAGTAAGTTTCCGTTAGAAGTAAAAGAAACATACTTAGTGGGTGTAATTATAATTGTGTTGATTGACGTTTTATTTGTATCAAATATACATTTTATTTCTTTAAAAAATGTTGAATGTTAAACTCTTTCTAACGTGTTTGATGTTCATGAGGAAATTTTTATCATTTTTTCAAATTCGTATATTATCATTTATTCAAATATAATCAAATGAATATAATATGCAATGAAATACTGTAATAAACAATTTATAAATTAAAAGTTCACCGAGATATGCACTCGAATGATACGTATTGAAATCTTCTGAAAGGTCTTTTGGGCTTCACACGTTTGACACGTGAAGGACTAAGTTCATTTCAAGATGAACTTTTAATTAAACTTAATGCTGAACACTTCTCGTAAAAAGGGACTGTTCGCCATTTTCTCTTTCAGCACCGCTATCCCTACTATTACTTATTAGGTTAGTTACTGACTCACTACGGAAATATATTGGGTTGATTAATCTCATAGATGGCGAGGCGAAGCCGAGCCTTCTATGAGATTGATCAACCCAATATATTTCCGTAGTGAGTCAGTAACTAACCTAATAAGTGTTTTGTTTTCTCGAGGACTATCAAGCTACATATTTATTCACAAATAGCGATGATCTGCGCAAAGCCATGTACAAGATGCCTTACATCTCGTCCAATTTAACTCATTTAAACTCTTCAAAATTTTCAATCTCACCTTTCAAATACTCTTTCAAAATCTTTCCTTCACCCATGTTTACTTACAATGTGTTGTTGCTATTCAATTTTAAATGTTTTCTCTCTTTCCTGCAGAGATTTGAGCAAATTTCGACGCTGCCATTTTGTTCTGCTCCAGAATATTCTAAGGGCAACTACTCTAATTTTAAAGAATTTTAAAGGGCAACTACTCCAAATACTTTAAGAACTTACGGCATGCAGTTTGTGTATAAAATACTATGAAATGTCGAAATGAGTAAGCGAAGCGTCAACCAATAACGGCCATATTGCCTAATATTATTTCTCACAGAACAAATATAGAGATATATGAGGCAATCACGTGCTATGTTTAAACCAATGAAAATGTGACATTTCAGTCCAAGGGAAAACAAAACTCTTATATAAGCCACATATACAGTTCAAAGTATTTTGCTATAGAGGTCTCACCTGTGTGGACGTACATCTTGCCTCGCCGTGTTACTTGGTCGCGATGAAATTATCAAGTTTTACGCACTTTTTTAAACCAGGAGAATACCAACATTAAATGAACTGGTCAATGCATTATTTACAAACATAATATGCACATAAAATAAGAATTAAATGCAGAAAAATCCAAGACAACGAAAGAAACACTACACGTCGGCACTGAGTTTCAGATTTGCAATCGGGTGTAACAAAATCGAAGGGTTTATATACCGGGTACCTGTGTGAAGGTGCTTATTTACGAGCAGTGTTCAGCTTTAAGTAAAAGTCAATATTGAGTACCGGCAAAAGTAGTCACCATTTTTCATTATATAACATACCTTGATACATATTGATATAAAAGTAGCAATATACCATTAATTTGTTGCTAAGAGCAACTGTTGGCATGGTAATGAAAACTAAAAAAAATAGAAAAATTACAAATCCTAGCGATTGTTAAGCAATATAGAAAATTATTGCAGCATATACTAATATTGGTTATGACATTTGCCATTAAAATATTTCATTCACTAAACAGTCAATTTAAAAATACATGTAATAAATAAAGACTGTTTTAATTGAAAGTTTTCCTTATGTTTTATAAACATTTTTTTCCGGAATTTTTCATAGATGTAAGCATAAAAACAAACTAATAGATATACAGCTGTATTTGAAAAATTCATGATAACTAAGAATATCGTCACCTTACATAAAACTTTATTATGCCTGATAAACCGATAATACTGTTTTGTTGTTGGGGTTTTTTTTAAGTGTTAACGTATTTAAACAATTCATTTGCCATGAAAACCTCTCTATAATATAAGAATCACAATATTTTGTGTAAGATTATTTTATTCCGTATAGTTGAAACTGTTGCAATCACTTATGGTTTGTGTTCAAAATAATTTTAAAAAGGCATTTTCTAAATTGTTTGTTTCTGTATCCATGGATAACATTTCTGTGGTAGTCATTTGGTATCCGTTTTACTAGGGTCAAACTCCTTTAATCAGAGCAGTGGAAATTTGAAATCATCACTTCAGATGAAAAAAATATGAATTTTGATATTAAAATCATTCTTTAGATCTTTACCCGTAATGTATAGACATAAGAGATTGAAAAACACAATCATGCCAAATTCTATTATATTTAAAAAATTGAACATAACATAACTTTTCAAAATTGCTCTGCTGTGGTTAACATGTCAAAAATTGGTGATTTTCAAAGTTAGCTCCTCCCATTTCCTTACATACCCCTGGCTGGGACTTAAGGTGTAATATCCCTCTGCTATTAATTTTGCCATATATTTATTAACATTTTTCATATTGATTTTCATCAAAGTCAGTATCAATCGATTCATATAAAACAAAGCTGAAGTGATAAAGCGCTGCTAGATTTTTTAAAAATTTATAAAATGTGTAATCATGATATGAAGAAAACTAGACATATTGATTAGAAAAAGCAAAATTTTACCATTGTAGCATAAAATTAAAAATCTAAAATGTATATGAAAATAATATATAGTTATATACATTTTCATTTCATCTTACAAAACATATTGAAGCGCTGCATTTTAGTTTAGAATAGCACTTTGTTGTATAGGTTTGCAACAAAAATTGCTTCAATCAGCAAGAGTTATCTTTCTTTATCATAGACTTTTGAAGGTTTTACATACATGTTTTACATACAGTGCATGATCAATTGCCACAGTTTCTAAATTTTCAGAAAAAGGTTTTCTGTTTTTAAATTTGGATAAGATAGTAGTAAATGGATCCATATATTTAAGAAATCCTAAAAATGTAAACCAGAGCATAAATGTTGTTATAACACAAAAAGTGGATCAAGCGAATAATCTTCCAGTAATTGGTATAATATCAATATAGGGATTTATTGCCTTGAATCGAATGAGATGTTGTTTTGTTTTGTTTTTTAATTTTGTTTTCCCATATCTGCTCCCTCATAATAGAAAAGCCCTATTCAATTTTAAACATTTGAAATGTTATAAGTTTTAAACGATTGTAACCAAGTATAGAATTTGTAATAGTTGTCTTGATCACATTTTCCCCAATTATAATTCATTCAGCTCTGTGAACGAGCTTTATATAGAGAAATAAAAATATTCCTTCCAAATATTCTCTGGCCTAAACCATCAAAAATGAACTGTTCATGTTCTGATCAAGTACATAAAATTCAGTTTTATTTAAAAACAGAATTAATCCATCGGGAGGTGGGAGAGGGAGGAATAGTCATGTAGATATTGCCTCATAAATACTTCATCATTATGATACATTTCTTGTAATATTTTTTTAAAAGTTTTCTATACTTTTTGCCACCTGATTCAAAAGAGCCCTGGGGTTCAGTTCGTTCCGTTCAAATTTTCTTTTTCTATATTTGAATTTAAATAAGTGTATCGCCTTCCAACATAAATTGGGGCCCAGCACCATCTCCCTTGTTGTTACATGCCTTAATAATTGTGAGTTAACAGAAACAAAGTGATATTATTTTCTACAGAAGTTATCTCTCTTATCATAGGGACATTGTACCTTAAGGTCTCCCGTGCAGGTTCGAATCCTGTCGACAACCTACATTTTGGCAAAAGTGTATTATTTTATGTATCATATGTATACACAATACAAAACAGAGACTGATATCGGCTTTCAATTATTTTAATTTTTATTTGAAACCGAAAAAAAAATATTTTACGACGAACAGGATATTGCAAAGCTGAAATTTTGGTCTTAGTTGATGCGTAAAGTAATTATGATTAAATACATGCCAAAATAATCTGGTCAAGATTCTAATTTATTAAATTTAAAGATATTTCTGAAATCTAAACTCTTTATTCTTTCATATCTTTCAAATCTAAAGAATAATAATCAGTCGCATCAAGCACATATCAAAGTTTGATATTTAACAAAGAAGTTAAAATAAAAATGCAGAATGTTACATTAATTGTAATTTCTGTTACCGGTCGACGGTCGATCACATTTGTGTCCTTATGAGGCATCCGATAAACTTTACCTATTGCGCAACCTTTACGCTTCGCACTACTTTGTAACTTTGCAATGACAGATTCATGTAAGTCTTTAATCAAAAGAGGTTTAACTATGGAACATTATTTTAATGTATTCGACGTAAGATTATACATTTATACAGTAATATAATGATTTAAATAATGCTCCTATTTTTTTCTTAACATGCGCAAGAATTTTATTAAAAAATGTACTTTTTCTACTAAATGTAAAGTTTCTTGGTATTTTTGAAGGCAACACAACAGCGCGATCAACCCTTTTTATGTTTTTGGCATGCCATAAAAACAGTTTATGCTGCCCATGCCGATCATTCTTTTAAGGAATACTTGTTTAAATTTGAACCAATTGAAGAAAAAATTACAAAAATACTCATCTGCAGTTTGTTATGAACAATCGATATGCAATATACGATCAAAAAATGAATAAGCCATTTTTTACTTACACAACATAGAATTCTAAAATAAATTGTAATCTATAAAAAAAAAAGTATTAAATGATTAAAAGGCGAGATAGGTCTTATTTCTGTTCAATCGCATTTTTAAAAAAAACTTCATTGGCCTATCAAATAATTTACTGGTGTGTTGGGCTTTTCTTCTCAAAGAGATCAATGTAATTACCATCCATCCCTCTTAACTATAGTAAATATCGTTTTACGATTCAAGTAATCATTTATTCACGAAATGGGATTTTTTTTTTGTAATTTTATGTAATATTAATTTTCCGATCGACCCTGTGTTTATATCGAGCCAGCGTTTGTTCCTTTTTTAAAGACAGATTTAAGAATAATGTAATATCGAAGACACGTTTGTAGAATTATCATAATGAGAACAATGTATATAAATGAGCGATTTGAACATTGAATCATAATTCTGGGGTTTACTTTTCCAATTTCCATACATGTCTAAAAGGTTTTTTTGTCACACCAAAGCATTCCAGACAGAAACAAACAGTTATTGAAATCTCATAGAGTACCGTATTCTTCGTAAAAAAATGACATTGAAATAAAGTTTAACATAATCACAGATGAAACTAGAAACTTTAAACCTACGTTCATTGTGGACAAAGAGAAAAACTAAATAAAGGTTCGTATGAAAAATTGTGATTGTCCTCTTAGTGCACACCTCTCCTATGACTTTAAATCACAAAAACAGCCTGGTTTCACATCTTTTATGAAACGAAAATAAAAACACGTAACTAACAATTCTGTAATTGACTGTCTGTATTTGTTATATGTCACTTGTAAAACTGTAATTGTTCATGCTTAGAAGACTCTTGAGGTAGCTAGGGATAGGAATGTCAATGGACTATGCTAAGCACACTTTTGAACTGCATGGTAGTATGAAATCAATATTGCATGCGCGGATCTAGATATTTCCGAGAGTGGAGATTGGGTGGGGATCTTGTTTACCTGGTTGTGGTTAGGGGTCCGAGTCAATCGCAAACAATTATTTATTAGGACGGGTATGCAATGATTTTATAGGTTGTTCACCTGGAACAGTTTTTTAGTTTACCTATACAGGTAAACTGTCCAATATAATAGCTATAAGATAATCGGTAAGTTTTTACAAGACATCTTATAATCTCATAGTTTATTATTTACATTATTAACATGCTTAAAAAGCACTTCTTATGTATAATATTACCCTTATCCCTAGCAATATGTGCAGTGATTAGGAAATGGGAATTTCCCGAAATATCCTAGGGCTATTTGTAAACGGTTTTGATTACAGATCCCAAAGACATCGTGAATGCAAAGAACAGGAAGTGTTAAACATTTTTAGAAAAAAATTCCAAGTATTGAGAACTTTTTAAAAGCAGAACGAAGAACCACGCTCTACCGACGTTGAATGGATTTAAGCAAGAGAATCAGAATGGTGCTGGTGTTTGGAGTGGGTTTAAAGTGGGTCATATTACAAAACGAATTAAACAGATGATGTAATCTTTTGAGTCTACCTTACAAGTACGAGCATGTTATAAAATGGGGTTTTGTCGCGCTTTTGATTAGATATCTGACGGCACATCTGTGGATTTAGAAGTGTATAGTCATCTAATTTAACAATTAATGATTAAAAAAATATGGTTTCTTTACATAGTTTCAAAAATTCAATGTATAAATGGATGTTTCACTACTGGACCAATATTTAAAATCTCACATCCAGTGTTCAGAAACTTGGTAAAAGCTTTCTTGCTCATTTTATCCACTCTACTGATAAGCATGCTCAGAAATTGAGAGGAATACTTTTACCGAATAAATGTTTAGCTGAATTTTTTTACTTATTTTATCAGATTTGATAACCAATATGAATAATTAACATAACATTTTTATTTTCTTCTTATCCATACTTAATGTAATTAAGGTAGAACACTTAATCCAATTAAGATAGCAAAATAAATTAAATATTTGTTTGAACAATAGACGTTTGCTGTCGTTAATTCAAAAGACACTTCAGAAAATCTGATCTGATCTTTCTTGTTCCGTTATTTAAAGAATACTTAACCAAAAAAAATTAAACAATTTGTTTAGGGTCAACTGCATGTACCACTCATCTAGCGTTTGTTTGTCTGGGATATTGATAAAATCAAACAATTAAAAATTGAATCTTCTTTCAAACTGAATTCACGACAAAGACAATTAATTCACAGCAAAAGAAACTTAAGCTTGTTTTTGCTATCCTGAACAATCAAAATGTGTTAGGCAACCTACGTTTTAACTGATACCGACAGTTAGTTTTCTAAATAAATGTAGAGATGGCACTTAAAGCTATGTTTAAGATAAATACCAAAACAATTTTAAATAAATTATGATGACATATTCATCGTACATATAATATAGTTAACTTGAAAAGAGTCCATTTAAAAGTTAACGTGATATATAAATAATAATTTAGTTACAAGTATTTATATACTAGTTACTCTAATATTTAATAAACAGGTGCCTCTATTTTTTTCAGACTTGTATAGACCGCATATATTTGTGCGATCTGAAATCTCGGAATAAGATTCTAAAAAATGATTTAAAAAAAATAGTTAATCTGTATTAAAATTTTTATATGTAATATGGTTTAGCACCAAGTCTCATGTAAATATATAGTGAAGAAAAGTTTATACTTACAGGCTTGCAAGGTGAACAGTAAAACAAAAAGAATGCCAATCCAAAAAGACAAAATTGTGCTTGTAGTTCCATGGCTTTTGAAGAAGGTTGAATGTTAAATCGCTTCCTGGTTTTTTCATGAGGGCGCTTTTGAATGTAAAGAAATCTTTATTTGGGTGCAAGCTCATACTGCACATTCTACATATGTATTACTCGGATTTCTTTTGTTGCATTTAAAGACATGCATATCATCAGACAGGGGATTTCTTTCTCACTCTGCATGAAGGACATCCATGCACCAACATTGCGTGGGATGGAACAGAACCAAAATTTTAATATACGCCATCTTAGGAGATCGGATACCAATTTGTAGAAATATTTCAATTGAGGTTTAGTCATTTCTTTAAAAAGCCCACATTTTGATATCAAGTGTGGATTTCCATTCCATGAACACAAGATCACAGTCCGAATGAAATGAAACTGTATATTTAATATAATAGTTTGATCAACTTAAAACAGCTTTTTATCTTTTGGTGTTTGAATGGTACTTTTCATTGTGTGGCATGTTTATTTCCCAAGTAATAAACAAAAATTCATAGGGCGTTGCTAAAATGCGGATTGTTAATTTTACTTTCTTGTAATGATCAAATTATTAAGTTTAAAAAGATTTAAATCTACACAACAAAATTGTTGTTTGATGATCAATAAGGGTTTAAAGGTAGCGATCATTGCAGAGAAAATTAAATAAACCACTACGTGGGTTACGTATTCTATGGAAATTTGAGTCTGACTTCATAATGATTCACAGATTACATGCAGTCCGTTACTTACGTAAAATTCTTTACACTGATTAGAGAGAGAACAGGATAATGTCACTTTTATACAGCTATGAATGACAATAAATTTCCATACGAAATAAAAGAAAACATACGATGTAAATACAATTGTGTTGAATGACGTTTTATTTGTATTAAATTAAACATACACTTTATTCTCAATCAAAACAATATGAATGTTGAACTCCTGTATCAGGTTTTCTTTCAAATTCACACATTATTGTATATTCAAGACATTTTCGATTTTATAAAGACTAAATCTTTCAGGTCGAAAATCTCTTAAAATATTTAAATACGTACAGTAATTATCTTAAACATAGCTTTAAAAAATCAAAAGAATTTAATATGCCAAAAAATATTATAATAAACACCTACAGCATTTTAGAAGTTAAAGTTCACCGGGAACTTGGTTGATACGTGATCAAATCGTCTGAGAGGCCCTTCAGGCTCACGGGTTTGACACGTGACCGATCAAGTTCATTTCACGGTGAACTTTTAAACTTGCGGTTTATTTCTTAATTAAAAATCAGTATATAATTCCGGTGCAAATAGTCACCAATTGTCCATATATAACATACTTTGATACATATTGATATAAAAGTAGTAAGATGCAATACATTGTTGGCATGGTAACGGAAACTAAAAATAGAAAAATTACAAAACCTAGCAATTCTACATTAAATAGAAAGTTATGGCATCATATATTAGGTATGACATTTAGATTTAAAATCCTAGTATATTATATGGCTAATTCTAAAATAAAAGAAGATAAATAAAAACTGTTTTTATATAAAACCAATGCAAATTTTTAAACATGATTTTTTTCGAAATTTTATAGACGTAAACATAATATCAAATTAATAAATATATACACCTGATTGACCTGAAATAAAACTAATTATGTTAAATAAATGATAATGAAGTCATCTTTCATGTACTGTTAAGTTACCACGGTAACACTTTAAAACTATTCATTCGCATTGAAAACTTTTCTCTAACTTAAAAATCACATTATTTTGTATACGATTATTTTATTCTGCATACCTGAAACTGTTGTAATTTCTTACGCTTTGTGTTCAAAATAGTTTAAAACTGCCATTTTCTAAATCGTTTGCTTCTGTTTCCATTGTTAACATGACCTTTGAGGTTTCTCCAAGGAGGTTCGAGTCCCGTCGACAACCTATATTTTGGTTAGAAGTGATTTTTTATCATACATATAAAGCAATAGTTAAAGATATCAATATTGAACCACGTGAAAATATATTATACAAATATTGACTGGGGTTGAGGGCAACATTGATTATAATAGCCCCCGAGGGACGAAATATTGCCCGACGCGAAGCGGAGGG